>NC_141047.1:31055236-31245236 GCF_041138505.1 Cibotium barometz | reverse complement strand
CTTCATTATAGCATCATATTCACTTTGCATTGCAGCCAACCAATTTTCTGAATTTTGTGCTTCATCAAATGAAAGAGGTTCTTCCTCTTCACACATACTGGACACAGCCAAAGCATAACAATCTGATGCATAAGAGGCATGCTGAAAACCTGAACGAGTACGACTAGTCATAGGTGCATCAATCTTACTATCACGCAAGGTTTGCACCAGCCATTTAGGCATACCTCTAGCCTGCTCATTTTCAGCCCTATCCTCATAAATTACATCCTGTAAATCTGCATCAGAAATAGGCTGATCTATGATGTCGTTTGAAATCTGCATAGGCTGAATATTTGCCTCATTAGGACTTTCATTTGAATTCCCACCTGTAAATAGAGGCAACAACGTATCAAATATATCTCGTGAGCTCACACCTGTCTCTTTGGTACATGATAACAAAGGCTGCACAGCATCTTCCACAAAAACAACATCTCGACTAATCAAGATACGCTTTGACTATGGATGATACAATCTATAACCCTTGCTCTCAGCATTGTAACCAACAAAAATGCATTTGACAACCTTATCATCCAATTTTCTGCATTGTTGCACAGGCACTAAAGCATAGGCCAAGCAACCAAAGACACGCAAGTGACCAATAGAAGGCTTCCTGCCATGCCAAGCTTCGTATGGAGTAATAGACTGCAAGGCCTTAGTGGGACACCTGTTGAGTACATATGCAGCACACATGACAGCCTCAAGCCAAAACGCATGTGGCAAAGCTTGGCTCTTGACCATACATCGTGCCATCTCCATAAGTGACTTGTTTTTCCTCTCAGCAATACCATTTTGCTGAGGGGTATACGGCACTGTACATTGGTGTTTTATCCCACGACTAGCCAGAAATGCATCAAACTCTTTAGACATGTACTCCCCCCTCGATCAGTACGGAGGGTGCCCACAGTACAATTGGATACATTTTCAACCATAAGAAAAAACTGTTTGAAGCACAAAAACACTTTGGACTTTGCCTTCCGTGGATATACCCATGCATGCCTTGAGTAATCATCAATGAAAGTCACGAAGTACAAGTGTTTACCAAATGACGGAGTTTGCATAGGCCCACATACATCACTATGTACAAGCTGCAATTTGCGAGTGGCCCGCACAGAACCATCCTTTGGAAACGCAGAACGCTGCATTTTGCCCAAAATACAGCCTTCACAAACATGTTTCAATGGTGCCTCAAGAGGGGGCAATGAAGCAACCATATCAAATTTCTGCAAACGCAGCAAACTAGCAAAGTTCAGATGACCAAAACGAGCATGCCATAGTTTTGCATCTGAAACTGCCTTTTCATCAGAAACTGCATTTGCTGAATCTTCCACACACTTGTCATAAGAATTGAGCCTATATAGCCCACGAAACAAGGTCCCAGATACAATAATCGTATCACCAGAAGTCAAATCATGAACAGTACATCTGTCATCCACAAATTTGACTACAAGTCCAAGTCTAGCAAGCGCAGAGACAGACAATAGATTCTTCTTTATCCCTGGCACATACAAAGCATCTGAAAGTGTGAAAGCACTGCCATTTGTAGCAGTAAGCATAATTTTACCAATGCCCTTCACTGGGTAAGAAGCATTATTGGCACATGTGACAGTATTCCCATTAGGGACAGCCTCAAGAGAAGTGAACATATCACGATGCGAGGTAATGTGCTTTGTAGCACCACTGTCAAAATACCATTCATGAGAGTCAACAGAAACTGCCAAACATGCATCATGTACAGATGGGTCATACTGGCAATACACGCTAAACGCCCATTCTGTATCCTGCATAACATTTGCAGAATTTGCATTTGTAGAAGCATCCGCTATTGTGGCTGCATTTGACTCTTTCTTCTTTGCCTCTTTAGCCTTTAGCTTAGGGCAATTCTTAATGACATGATCATTTGCCTTACAATAGTTGCACCTGGTCTTTTTCTTGCCTTTATCCAGAGCCTTCTTAGACTTATTGTTGCTACCTGTGGAAGGAGAAGAAGTTGCAGACCTACTAATAGGAGAAGAAACAATGGAAGGGGCTGCCTTACCACTTCTTCTCTGCTCTGCTGGGCAGCAATAAATGCTTGATCAACTGCACGCTGCCTGGCCCTGTTTTGCCTGGACTGTGCTTCTTGCAAGAGCTTGTTGACTAAAGTATCATACTTGACAACATCAGGTCTGTCCTCATTAAGAAGTCTCCACGTGGAAGCAAAAGTCTGATATGTCTCAGGTAAAGCATCAAGAACAGTCTGCACAAGAGAATGATCAGGAATAATCTCACCTGCAGAAATCAACTGTTCTTTGAGATCTTTAATCTCAGCAAGAAAAACATTCATGTCATCATCTTCTTGCATAATCTTCAATTCTAGCTCTTTACGCAGGTAAGCGATTTTTGCCTCGTTACGACCTGCATACAAACCAGCTAGAATATCCCAAGCCTGTTTTGCTGTTTTAGCTGAACGAATATGTGGGGTGATGTTACGTTTGATAGAAAGTGCAATCAAGGCATGAGTCTGCGCATCTTTACCATCCCAACGAGCTTGTTCAGCAGTGGGTAAAACAGCAGCAACAGTAGAGCTGCTAGAACCTGCAACATCCTCAACAGATCCTACATCCACAGAACCTGGACGTACATCCGTACCCTGCACAATGTTCCACACTCCTTTTGCAACCAAAACATGCTGCATCATGTATGCCCAAAGTGGGTAGTTGCTGTCTCCATCCCAGTTTGTCTTCACAGCAGACAATAAGCGAAATACATCATTGCTGTTATCAGCCATGGCCACTGACTGAAACTGATGCAAAATCTACCTGTAATGAAGCAAAGACTGAACAGAAGACAACTTGTGCTATGTAGTACGGTCCACAATAGAACACGTATGTCAAAATTTCTGTAGAAAATGACGAAAACACCTGTGCAGAACTTGAAATGCAAAAACGGAGCCCGAAACGACCTCAGATGCAAATTCTAAGAACGCCAAGTCCTTCAGGCTTATTTGCAGAGTATAGGGACCTGCAAGCGCTCGTGAAAACTCACCTCAATCGAAGAACGTGAGTCGGAGGGTGCTGGCGGCGTAGCCCTGGGAGAGCCGATGCCTGCTCTGATACCAATTGTTGGAATTAGGGTTGCAGGAAAGCACACAAAGCTTGGAGAAGAAGGAGCAAGATTGCACACAACACAAAGTATTAGATTGTGTCAATGTACAAAAGATAAGTTAGCCCTAGAATAATGGGCGTATTAGATTGTGTCAATGTACAAAAGATAAGTTAGCCCTAGAATAATGGGCGTATATACAAGTCGGGGGAAAAATCCTCCTAAAGAGGGAAAAAGTGCCCCGGCGGTCCTAAGTGTGTTCACACACATCACTGCCTATATATATATGGCAACACTTGTGTTACACTTGTCATCTCTTGCTTCTACACAGTCATATCCATTTCTATCGTGGGGTTATCGTTGTAGCAAGCTACATAGGAAGACATCACTTATGGAAGAATGCCAACTTAGAATGGTTTTGTCTCTTTATTGTCACACCAAGAAGCTCCAAGAGAGGTAGGGAGCTAGGGATAGCTTTTTTCTCACCTGGATGAAGCAATGGAGAGTTCACCTAACCTAATGCTAATGTTGCCACTCAAGAGAAAAGAGAAGCTCTTAAGTGTAAGAGCTAATCTTGCACTCCACATGGAAATTTGCATCTAAGCATGCATGCAATTGAGACAAACTAGAGAAGGGAATAGAGAATAAGAGAAAGGCAGCTCAATAACTTATCTCAATGGGGAGTGCTAGATTATCTCAAAAGTATGAGAAAGTGATCCCAAACTCTACAAAATTATCTTACATATATATGGAGTTGTTTTCATATTTAATTGATCACGACTTATATTCCCCTATTTCACTACACTAGCACTATTAGCTCCTTTTCTAAAATACAATGAAGTCAATTGACTTCCACCTTGGCCTTTAAGCACTGTGTTGTGAGGCATGCCATGCAAGTTGCAGATCCATGTCTACTTTTGTCATTACCTTAAGAAACGTATCACCTTTATACGTCCTCCTCAAGTACGATATATCAGTAGCTTGATCAATGCCCGCTCTTAGTGTCCATTGGAACTTTTGATCAAACATACCTTGGAACTTGTAGAAGAAGGGAAAAAACTATGTGAGCAATGCCATGCTCTATGAGTACCACCGCCAAGGAAAATTTAAGGACAAACTATGTTGTGATCAATGTAGGAAGCCACCTTGGAACTTGTAGAAGAAGGTCTACCATGGGACCATTCACAAGCATTTCATCCTTTCCTCTCTCCTACCCACAATTCCTTTGCTACACATGGTGAGAAGTGTGATTTGTAGCTCTCCTACCCACAATTCCTTTGCTACACATGGTGAGAAACGTGATTTGCAGCTCTCCTCATTAGAGACATTTGTGCTTTTAACACTTGAATCTCATTGGCCCCAATCCCAATATTCAATGCAGGCTACTCCTTTTATCACTTACAAGTCAGCTTAGTAGCATTTATCAAGAATCTCATTTGCCACATGTACTGGTTTGTCCTTCATCTCTTGCAAGAATAGTCGTTACACCTTGCGATTAGAATGTAGTTGGAGGTTTGATTTTTTCTCTTCAACAAAAAGTGAAACCCTACACAACTTCACTAACACTTCATTAGCACATTCATGTTGATCTTTGGCCTTACATAGGTACCATAATTGCATCCCTTATCATGATATCCATCCCCTTGTGCCAATAGGAATAATTGGTTGAAGCTCCCAATTTCATTGCATTATCCATTGAATTTTAATTCTTTGTGTTGCACACCATTGTGTCAAGACTTGTCCATGCATCTCTTTGTGTATCGAGCTTCAAATGCTTTTTAAGATCTATGGACTATGGGGATCTATGTAGGCTCCATGACCAATTGTATTGTTGTCTATGGGCATCACCCTTGTGTACCAACACTATAGATGATCTTTCCACTTTATCAATCTTCTATACTAATGGTTGTGTTAATGTCTCCCTCTTGTGGCCCATTAAGTCAAACTTATATGTACTCCACCCTCATCCCTTGATCATTGGGACATTTGTCTTGAGCTCAAAGCTTTTCATTGTAATTCTTTTCCTTGAGGCTTGTTTAAGGGTTCCCATTTCTACTATGCCCTACATAGTCTTGCCTACTACTTTAACATTGTCTATGGTGTTGCTTTGTACTTGGAAAAACAAAGTTGTTTTATTTTCCTTGAGGCTTGTTTGAAAATCCCCATTTTTACTATTCTCTACATAGTCTTGCCTATTGTAAGTCTTTTCCTTGAGGCTTGTTTAAATGTCCCCATTTCTCCTATGATCTCCACAGTCTTGCCTATTGTAATTCTTTTCCTTGAGGCTTGTTTAAGGGTCCCCATTTCTACTATGCTTTTCATTGTAATTCTTTTCCTTGAGGCTTGTTTAAAGGTCATCAATTCTACAATGCTTTGCATATTCTTGCCTATTGCCTTAACATTGTTGTCTTTGGTGTTACTACTATGCTTTGCATAATCTTACCTATTGCTTTAAGGTTATTGTCTTTGGTGTTGCTTTGCTACTTGGAAAAAGAAGTCACTTGAGCCATGTTTAAAAGAGCTGATTCAAAGGTCCCCGTGTATGCTATGCTTTGCATAATCTTGCATGTTGCCTTAACATTATTATCTTTGGTGTTGCTTTGCTACTTTGAAAAAGAAGTCACTTGAGCCATGTTAAAAAGAGCCAATTTAAAGTCCTTTAGGAAGTGAAAAAATTCACTGACATACTTGTGTTGATGGTACTATCAAAATATTGAGAAGTGAGTTCCATGACCTCATTGATTCATGTGTACTTAGGGAGCTTCTTGAAGTTGTAAACCCAATATTGATTCAAAGTCCAAGGAAGAATGAGATCTACCAACTAACTTAATGCATATGAGAGGCCAACACAATCTTTGCATCCCATATCATCAATTTCTTGGTCTAAAGAGTTGTTTGAGATGGAATCAAAGTGAATTCAATTATGAGTGCACTTTGCTTTCAATGAAGCCATTGACACCATCGAATCTTTCCTCTTTGGATGGCAACTTCTCCATACTATCTTGTAATGTCAGTGTATCCTTGCTCATCTTGTGAAATTATCCTTGGAGAGAATGTGGGGGTATTGCACACCCATAGGTAACACTCACTACCATGGCTTGTAAGTGGAAGTGATTTTGAGGCTTTGAAAGACATGAACAACTTCATGTAGGTACTTAGGGTAACTTATCATTCCATCTTACAACAAGGAGGTCTTGCACTTGAGGTACCCTTGACCTTATGCCTCTCTACTTTGAAAAGAGAGTATTTTTGAAGCTCGTGGTGTGAAATGATATGTGGCTTTGTAGCTCTCACTTTGAATGTTGACATGGCCTCCCTTGGTAGGGCCATTATTTTGTGAAAACTAACTCTTGCACATGCTTATGTAGTTGTTACCCTTTTATCTAGTTATCATTTTTTAGAAGTGAGTGCTTGTGTGGAAGTGCGAGGAGCTTATGTGGCCCAATAGGGAGAGGATCATATGAATCGAGTATGAAAGTTTGTTGGTCAACTATGGATGCTTTATAGAGCTGGTCAATTAAGGTTGCGCCATTTGGAAGAGTTGAATGCAAGTGTGCTGAAATCTTGAATGTTGATCAAATGGAGAGTTTGAAACAAGATAATTACCAACTTGAGAGCAATGCAAGGGCTAGCATCCTTAGAGAGCTCAAGGCTAAATGCTTGGAATGGGAGAGTTGAAACAAGATAATTATCAACTTGAGAGCAATGCAAGAGCTCAAGGTTGATGCTATGCAAGAGGACTATCCAAGTACGCAATCAAAGACCACAAGTAGGAGCTTAATATAGGATGCTTAAGCACTAGAGAATCTTATGGTTGAGGGGCTTTAAAGAGGGCTATCCAACTAGGTGATCAAAGACCACAAGGAGGAGCTTAGTATAAGAACCTCAAGCACTAAAGCAGGTTATGGTTGAGGGGCTTTAAAGCAAAGGAGAATATCAAGGTTAGCTGACATGAGATGGCACACTTAGGGAGACCTAGGCTAGGTTATGGAGTGGGCTAAACAATTGGATGGTTGGTTGGGTTCATGTTGGTTAGTAGGAGGTGCTAGAGGTGATGTTCAATGTAAGAGAAGCACAAGGTGCAAGAGCAAGGTGCTCGCCATTGTTTATTATATGAGCAAGAGAATTGCAAGGTTCTTAGCCATTATTTATTATATGAGCAAGAGAAGTGCAAGGTGCTTAGCTATTATTAGCCATATGAGCACGAGGAGCAAAAAACTAAAAAGCCAGCTTTAGTGTGGGGGACAGGGAGCCTTACACATTGTGGAGAGACTTGGCCAATTGCATCATGGAGAGGGGGAGTTACACCATGTTGATGCTATCAAGAGTATGACAAATAAGGTCGGCCAACGTGTAAACAGATCCTCTTGTCAATATGGGAAACATGGCACACATGCACCCTTTTTTCTAGTGAGTGTTAACCACTCTTGTTAACATTACCTTTAGCGTGGCTACACTCTTTGTAATCTATCTTTTGTAAACCGTGCAATGCGCTTATTATATACGAAACATGGGATGATTGAGCTTACAGCTTATGTGATGCCGGTCATGAGGAATATTGTACATAGAGCTAGAAAGACTAGGAAGGCTAGTTTTGGGCCCCCAATTGTAAATGGGCGGTCGGCCATTGTAACTATGAGCTCTTGTATATAAGTCATTTTATTGACTATGAAAAGGGACAATCCCATTAGTCTCATTTGAGCTTGCCTCTCTCTCTCTCTCTCTCTCTCTCTCTCTCTCTCTCATGAGCTTGTGGATGTATGTTAGCTTGTGCTTTTGCTTGCTTGCATGTTTGATTGTTGGTGTATATAAGTAGGGATGGTAATGCTCTCATCTCTCTTCTTCTCTACCCTCTCTTTGCTATCTACCAAGTCCCTTTTGCATACTTGTTACATGAGGTGAAGGTTGAGCTTTCCATAGCTCCCTCCTTCTTGCTCTCTACCTAGCCATTGAATCTCTTCTTGGGTGACACAAGAAGAGGTGGAGTGAGCCCCTAGCGGCTTCACATCAAGGAGTTAACCCTCTTCGGAATGGCTAGGTGCAACTCTCTGGACTCGACCCTTGCATGTGTCTCTCTTCTCTTCTCTTTCCTTCTTGTGTACAAGGTAGCATGTTATCCTTAACATCTTTGGCACCATTGTCAGGGAATGCAATTAGCTTAGGGTTCTCCACTCTATTCATTTTCTAGTGTCTTTGTTTAGCCTGGTTGGAGTGTAAATCCACCGGTTGGTTGCATAATTTTGTGTTTATTTTATTTTTTATGGTGATTACTCGGAGCATTGAAGGTTAATTGAGCATCAAAGCGTTGAAATCTTCACCAAGCTTGGGAGAAGCAAGTAAGTCCTCTCACATTACCCTTAACATTCATGCAAAACTTTGATTTTCTGTTCTTTCTTCTTTTAAGCTTGCATCTTAGTTTAATCAGCAAATTAACTGCTCTGAGAAGCAAACGGCCGTTCGCTTTATAGGCCACGACCATGGCACATCTGCCACGCCCATTGTTATGGCTCACCCTAACCCTCCTTGAAACACATCCAAAAAGAGATTGCCTGGTGAACCGCAACTGTCGTGTGAGGATCTTTCCAATGGCCGAGCTCATAACCCTTGAGGTCTCCAAGCTCTACAACTCCTTGTTGAGAAGTAATTCCACCATCTCTCCCACGAGCGTTGTCATACTGTCGCGTTGCACTACAAGTACTCGTCCCTCCTCTCACCTCACTTCACTCGCACACACTCACTAGCATGCGTTAGGGAGAGAGATTAGCAAGAGTAAGACTCAATTGCACAATGACTAAGACTCAATTACACAATGGGAGAGTCCCTTGTATTATGAGAGATATTTACTTATATACATGGCCATAAGTGTTCACATTCACTTAGACTATGGCCGGCTGGGCACTTTAGGCTCATAAGAGGCCTAATGCAATTACAATGACTATTCTCATAATATATCCATGAAGCACATTACTTAGGACTTCATCCTTGCTTGATACCACATGCTCTTGAAGTGGGAATCACCATAAATATTCCATCATACCATTACGGGCACTCGTCTAGGTTGTAGTTTTGGACATTATTACTTCATATCTTGAATGTATGACCCTTTGGTGTATCTACCGTGACTCCTTGATGTAAGATAATGGCGGTAGCTTTTGTTAATCCTAGAATTGGGTTAACATTCTTCCCTTCCTGATGGTGATCGCATCTGCATGATCGCATTGAAGACTTTTGGATGGGGAGAATGAAAAAGTTTTGTCGATGACGTTGATGTTGAGTGATGTTCAAAGGTCTTTGTTCCTCTCTGGAAGGAATAAGAAAAGCTAGTTAATGAATGAAGAGGTTAATGGTGTATTGGGAATTCCTAACGGGATGGGGGGTGGGGTTTTTTGCGAATGATTGCATTTTTATATTTGTGTGAGTCTCCTTTTTTGTTTTTTGAGTCTAGTAAGTCTAGTGGGAAATATGAATTTCTCTTTTTGGGGGGGAATATTTTTGAATTTAAAATAAAAGGGATATGGGCATTTTCTCAAAAAGGTAAGTGGGAATCAAAAAAGTCAACCTTTTAATGACACCCCTTATGCACTTCATAAATGACCCACAAAATGGACAATTTGACAACTCATGAGCATCTACTCATTGAACGCTCATTAGCCTTAATGAGTTATGTAAAAAAAAGTGGTTAAGAATTAATCCAAGATTAATCCTTTCACTAATTTTTCCCTCTTTTATACTAATCAAGGATTCTAATTAACCACTAATCCCTAATTAATTCACACAATTGAGCGCATCATTGGATATAGTAAGGGAATGCTAATCTTTGTGCATCAACAATTGTGTAAATTAATCTAAAATAGGAGATTAATTAGACTCTTAATTATGGTCTCCTCTTTTAAGATAAAATTAAGCAAAGAGAGTCAAATTTGATAAGGTGTTTTGATGTATTTAGATGCTCTCAAAACACTAAAAAACACCAATTTCGACTACTCATATGATCAATTTAGACCCCAATTAATACATTTTCTAAAAAAAAATTGGCCTCTTGAATAAGATTAATCACCCTTAATGATAAAAACCAGTCCATTAAGGAAAATTAGTCAAATTCAAGGATTTTTTTAATGGTTTTAATAAATTTTCTTGAAATATTAAGCTACTCCTAATGCTTGCTGACACTGTAATCCAAATAATTTTAACAACAAACACACAATTAAACCAAAATTAATGATCTTAGTTCTATGTTTAACACTAAAGAGAGCTAACATTCACTAAAAATTGCATTCTATTGCATTGTTTAATGCAATGGATGCAAACTAAGCCTAATACAAACTATGTGCAAGCCCTAAGAACATGAAAAACCACAAAAGCAACACTTGTTCCCTTCCTCAACTGACCAAATCTAGTAAGATTTTCAGCCTGAATGTGACAGTTGCATTAAAATTGGAATATTTGCTTTGAATTGAGCATAAAGTGCATTCAATCAAGTGGGTGTAACTGAACTGTCACAGAATATACTGGGTGGTTGTTAGACCTGCAGCCTTAAATTCCCTAAAATCCCCAGATAAATCTTGAAAATTTATAAATCTAACAATGCCATGGCCATTTCAAAAGTTCCACGGCCATTCCAAACTTGCCACGGTCGTGTCAATTTTGCCACGCCCGTGCCATTCCCTCTATCACTTGATTCAAGAAGAGAACGCCCATTCCTTTCTCCTTTAGAGACCACGCCTGTTCCCTTTAGCCTTTGGAAGCAAACGCCCATGGGAACCTTGCCTCGCCCATTCCATTCTTGACCCCAGCTTGGTATGCTCGTTCCTTTCCATTCTTGAGAGAATACCCATTGCTTTCTTCATTTCAAAAGCGCACGCCCGTGCCCTTCAGAAAAGGGAACGTCCGTGCCATCTTCCCCTGAGAAGTGTATGCCCATTCCCTTCTCATTTTGAAAGCATACACCCATACCACTTCAAAGCATATGGTCGTACCATTTCCTAAAAAATAAAAAAAAAACAAAAAAATAGTCTTTTCACAGCGCGGTTCTACATAATAGTTCCACATTTCCATGCACCTAAAATCAGGTAGATTGGTGCAAAATAACCCTCTTTTCGACGAAATAAACTCTTCTGAAGCCCCTTCGCTTATAAGGGCAGACCTATCGTCAATAACGCGTGGAGTCAAATGGTGTTTGTCTTTGACAGCACCAACGAAAGTGAAGACTGCCCCAGCACGGGATGGGGAACTCCTGACCTTGAGACAGGGGAGCCTGAACTTCCGTGCATGGATAGACCATTTGTCCAAGAGCAAGCTTCTATCTCTCCCATACATTCACAAAGAAGCCTTGCTTCAAGACTCTGCAATTTTATCCTGGGAAACACAGTCAGAAGAATCGCAAACCAAGGGTGAGAGGTATGGACCAACCACAAGAAAGTGATCCCGCTCCATCTTTAGATCCTAGAGCAAAAGTAGGGCAAAGTGAAAGCCAACAGCAGACCCAGACTGAACCACCAGTCTGGAGAGTCGTGCCTATCTCAGGTGTGGCTGATTCTTATAGGGCCCAAAGACATGTACAAAACCTAGGGTCAGGTCCATCATCACAAGGACTAGAAACATTGCACCAAAGAGAAAGGGTCTACCCAGGCCCTTCACATCAGCCCGATCCGCCTATATATCAGCAATACCCACCACAAGGAGTTTACCCTAGGTACCACATGTCCACATGTGGGACCACAAGGGGTACATGCTAACCCACCTATTAGACAAGGGCCTCCAATGGTATATTATTCTCATGGTCCCACCCTTTCCTCAAACTACACTTGCTCCGCCATGGCAAGGCTAACACCATAAATGTTGAGATTAGCCATGGAAATAGGAAGGGGGTGGCTGCGGGGGCATCACACCCCCAGCACCAGTACAACCTGCACCTGCACCAAGATTAGAGCAGAATAAACCAGCTAATATCTCAAAACTTATCACTAAGTTTGATAGGACTGGAGATCCGATCCCACATTTGGAGATGTTTAATCAAATTTGCAAAGCCTTTGGGGCCATGTAAAAGATCAAGTCAAGGTGAGTGCCTTCGGCCTCACCCTTAATGGCAAAGCAGGCCAATGGTTTAGGTCCTTGAAAGCTGAGGACAAGGCCACCTTTGAAGCCTTGAAAGAGGCCTTCAAGGTAGGATATTCTCGCTAAGGCACCAGATGAAGCCGAGTGGAGCAGTTACATAATGTTAGACAGAGGGAAGGAGAAACCATCACAGACTACATCAATAGAGTTAGATATCTCCACTCAAGTTGCAATGCCAAAAACAAGTTCTCTGACAGCAGATTAATAGGGAGATTTCTAGAGGGACTTGATGACATGCCCTTACACAATTCATTATATACCTTGGGGGGCCATACCTCCTTTGAGAAGTGCTACATGAGTGCTATGGATTTTGAGAAAAATTTCAAGGGAACACGTTCCCGAGAACTTCATGAGGGTACATCAAAAGCTTCTTTTAAGACCACCAGTACCAAGTTCGAGGGGAAAGGCAAAGAGTCAACGTCCAGATAGAAAGTCGAGCAGTTGGCTGCTCCATTAATGCAACGGCGGATGACCCAACAATGGAGAACCTGTCAGGGGTGAGATTGGGGAGGTCAACCCCATCTCTATCCAAAGAGGGAGTTTATATGGTGCCCGTTCTGTCAAGCTAACAATATAGGCACATGGAGTGTCCACATTTGAGACCCCATCCTAACCTCTACTACACCTATTGTGTCAAATGGGGAAATCATGATCAGAGAGCTGCCTTAGCTCGGGCTCTACCTTAGGCCTTGCCAGCCAACCCCATGCAACCACTGGCGTTGCCAGCACCAACGCTCCATAACACACCTCAACTAGGTTAAGAATTGGCCCAAAGAGGAATCCTCAAGGAACCTGAAATGCCCCATACCACCCCTCGGTTCTCCCACCTCAACCCCCACTGCCAAGAGTTGCACCAGTTTGTCAGCTAACCCTGACAAAACTCTTCGAAGAAGGGGAAGAAGGGAAAATTCCTGAAGTTCCTACCGATGAAACCCTAGAGCCAACAAGCCCTCCTCTCAAATCTTAAGTCACTACATTATGGAGGGAGACCAAATTTACCCGGTGTACTTAGTAGCCCCAATGCCGCGGGCCAGAGACATGAATAGGATGGTTAAACGACCACCTATACAGTGCTATGATTATGTGGGACCTCACCGAGCGGCTAAGTGTCCCAACAGGAAAGGGATGGCGAGTAACTCTGTGGGTGCTCCCGCCTTAACTCCATTATGTGTAGGGTGTGGTATTGACCACATGTATAAGGATTGTCCATTAAGACCTGGAACAACAGGAAAGGCTCATAACTTGCTGAGTGTTAGAGACGGCTTCATCTGAGTAGTCCCACTCAACGTAATTAGACTGCAAAATAGGTAGAGGGCCGCAGCTCATGCTGCATTAGAGGCATCAACCTCACGAGACCAGGGCCAAGCAAGTGCCCCTGAACAAGCATGAGAAACTAGGCATTCAAGTAAGAAAACCACAAAGATCAACAAGGGTGAGAGCTAGGTGGTTATTAAAAGTGGTTCAGAAGACGACACAACAAATCATGCATCAACTTCTTCATATGAAGAGGAAGATTTGTTACGCTCTGCCACCCGAGATAGAGAACCTATTGACATGCGCCAACTACCGAAAAAGCTCACAAAATATCCTAACCCCATAGAGGAAAAGGAGAGACTCTTGGTAGCCTAAGAGTTGGTCCAGGACTGCCAAGCACAAATGGAAGATCCTACCGCCTACCTTGAGCCATTACCTTGAGCCATGCCATCAGTCTCAAACCTAAGACCTGCTGAAGAAGCTCAGGTATATCCTAGAAAGCTCCCAGACCAGTCACCCCCACAAAGACTAATGAAAGCAGCAGCTATCCCCGAGTAGGGAAATAGGGTGGCCAAATATCTAAGTAATTTGGGGGCTGACCATCTTAGGAGAATGAGTACTGAAAACCCTGATCACATCCTGTACACTCAAAAGAGCTTATGACTAAGCCAAACCAGCCTTCCTCATGGGATAACCTCTACTCCAAGAGACATTGTAGGTCTCTCTTCCTTACTCTCTTCTCAGATCCAAATCACAACTGCCACCTTGCTCCAAGGTAGCCCAAGTTTATGGAATGATATGAAGGATTGGATGGAGGGACGCCTTGGGGCAGGCATGCATGAGAGCCTGATAGCTCCAATGATATGAGGAAGAGGAACTCATTATACCCCATGAGATAACTGGCACCCCTACGGTATGAGTGAATAAGCTTGGACAATACTTTGAAGGCGACGAAATCAATGCGGCTTTACCGATAAAACCTTTGAGGGCCTCCAAGTCATAGCAATCTTGGATGGGAGAGCAGGAGTAAGCATTGTTACAAACCTAAGACCTGCTGAAGAAGCTCAGGTATATCTTGGAAAGCTCCCAGACCAGCCACCCACAAAGACTAATGGAAGCAGCAGCTTTCCCTGAGTAGGGAAACAGGGTGGCCGAATATCTAAGAAATCTGGGGGGTGACCATCTTAGGAGAATGAGTACTGAAAACCCTGTTCACATCCGTACACTCAAAAGAGCTTATGACTAAGCCAAACCAACCTTCCTCACACGGGATAACCTCTACTCCAAGAGACATTGTAGGTCTCTCTTCCTTACTCTCTTCTCAGATCCAAATCCCTATTGCCACCTTGCTCCAACATAGCCCAAGTTTATGGAGGAATGATCTGAAGGATTGGATGGAGGGACGCCTTGGGGCAGGTATGCATGAATCTATGGACCCTGATAGCTCCAATGAATCTGAGGAAGAGGAACTCATTATACCCCATGAGATAACTGGCACCCCTACAGTATGAGTGAATAAGCTTGGACAATACTTCAAAGGTGATGAAATCAATGCGGCTTTATCGATAAAACCTTTGAGGGCCTCCCAAGTCATAGCAATCTTGGATGGGAGGGCAAGAGTAAGCATTGTTACAAAACAATGTTGGGAGAAATGGGGAGCGCCTACCATGGAGATGACACCACATTGTTGGTCAAACTTGTTGATGGAGTCACAGCTAGACCCATTGGTCTACTGAGGGATCTAAAAATTAAGATCCTTGGAACTACTTACCGCCACACCTTTGTGGTGATGAACTTTGGACGTCAGCTAGTTTCTTACAATTGCATCCTTGGAAGACCATTCATGAGAGAATAAAAAATGATTAACGACTGGGATACTGACCATATATACATTCGGAGAAAGGATCAAACATTCAAGATCAATCTACGCACATGGAAGGTACAATGAGTGGCAGACCATTCACAAAGGACTCTGTCACAACAATGCAATCCATCGTAGTCCATCTGTGTGTCAGACATGTCACAAGACACTAGAAGATGAGAAGGATAGTGAGGAGTGTGCACCTCTTCCAGAGCCAGAAGACTCTGAGAACTGGATGCATATCCTTGCTACCCTGGACATTTTGCCTAGACGCACGGGTACAACGTTTGCTATGGTAGATGGGTAGGAGATTACATCTCTATACACTTGCTTAGTTCAGCATACATGCCCAATGTCTCGACCCAAGAACTTGAACAAGTTATTAGAGTGGAGCCATCAAGGGGCACATGCTCCCATAAAACTCACAAGCCTGAGGGATTCCCCAGGCCAGAATGATACATCTTCCCAGATGATTGAGATACCCACTAGCTGAAGTATGTTGGGACGGTGGAAGCACACGACCACTTCAATGAAATGTGGCAAAAGTAGTTTGCTAATAGCTCCCTTCTGATCCACACTACCATCCCATAGCCAGCAAGGCCCATCAATTCCCAACTAGAACCAGAAAAGCTTTGCCGCTCAATGAGCAACAAAAAGTTAGCACTTGCAAAAAAAGAAGCCAAAAGGCTAGTCGATGAACAAAGTGCTAAAGCTGAAGAAAACAGACAGGTGGCTAAACATTTCAAGACCTTCTAGATGGCCGACCAATTTGTCCAATATGATTCAACCTAAAGGTCTTGCAGTGGGCATCCAGGGACCTCTTATGATGGTCCCCAGCCAAGGTCAAGGAAATAAATCTTGTAGGCCTGGGTGAAGACTCGAGGCTAGTATATATTGGAGAAGACCTCTCTATAGAGGAAGAGACGACCAAGCTCATCATTCTATTGATAGAATTCTAGGATTGCTTTACTTGTAAGTACATGGACATGAAGGGCATACCTCCATAAGTAGTCCAGCATACCATCCCAATTGTTGATGGAGCTAGGCCGGTCAAACAACGGGCTTATTCGCTAAACCCTAAATACTCCAAGATGGTTCGAGAAGAGATTGACAGGCTCATTGATTCCGGATTCATCTACGAAATCAAGCATATGGAATGGGTATCACCCATTGTTGATAGCTCCCAAGAACATGTGCTAGAACGAGTAGCAGGTAAGGAAGCCTATAGCTTCCTTGATGGATTCTCTGGATATAATCAGGTGTGCTGATGATCGATCCCAAGGATTAGTACAAAATAGCCTTCGCCACACTGAATGGGGCACATATGCATACCGTGTTATGCCCTTCGGGCTGACCAATGCCCCCGGTACCTTCCAACGTCTCATGTGCACAACTTACAAGGAATATCTTCATAAATTTCTTGAGGTCTTTATGGATGATCTTTGTGTCAACTCATCCTAGAAGGCTCACCTTACATGTTTGTGCAAAGTGTTAGAAAAGTGCACAGGCTATACCGCATCTTGTTGAACCCACTTAAATGTCAATTTTTGGGTTTGACACGGAGTGACACATTGTCTCCAGGTAGGGAATCTCTACTGATGACAACAAAGTGCAGCTCATTCTTGAGTTTCCCCACCCACTAACTTCAAGGGAGTCCAGTGCTTCATGGGGCACGTCGGCTACTATTGGCGATTCATTTTTATGTACGCTGATATTGCTCGACCTCTTTACAAACCCTTAATCATCTTCAAGTGGATCGAAGAATGCCAACAGGCTTATACAATGCTCAAAAAAGCCTTGGCAAGTGCTCCAATTCTTAGGTCCCCCAATTGTGACATTATCTTCCATGTCCACATCGATGCCTTAGCTTTTGTTGTTGGCTGTGTGCTAGCCCAATCGGGAGAACACAAGATGGATTTCCCCATCAACTTTGCCAGTCCAACTCAATGAAGCTGAGAGAAACTACACCATGAGAGAGAGGGACCTAGCCATGGTCTACACCTTCAAGAAGTTTCACCATTATCTTTTGGTGGGTGGCGACTAAGTTTGTTTCTTCGTAGACCATCAAGCTCTTTTGTACCTGGTAAACACGCCTTGTATGACAGGTAGAATCACCAGGTGGCTGCTTATATTGCTCGAGTTTGACTTCATCGTACAGTGAGGAAAGGCTCTCAGTATGTTCTAGCAGACCACATGTCAAGGATCCCCAATGGTGAACCGCGGAGTAGATGATGATTTACCAGATGCCGCCCTATTCTAACTATGCTTGATTCCTGAATGGGGCAAGGAGGTGGCACACTTCTTAGCCAACGGCTTACCTGTGGATCCCCTCCTTCAGCCCCACCAGCCTCTGCACTTCGCTTGTCCCCTGCTCTGTCTTCTAGGCGACCTCCTCACAGCCGCCAGCCTTCCACCATACCCACAGCCACACGCTTCCCTCTCCTTTCTTCATGGCGAACCTCCACTGGTCGTGATCCCTCCATTTCCCAACATCCTTGAAACACCATGGCTGCATCACTGCATACCAAACATCAACCATATGTACCACAAAATCATTTACGTCCACTTCACCCACAACAAACCTCCTCGTCTTCAAAACCTGTGGCATTGCAACCTTTAGCATCCAATTCATCAATACCAGTGAAGGCCAGGTTCCAACATTTTGACCTTTTTGCACACCAAAATCCACATCCTCTCCAACAGTAGTGTCCACAAACACTTTTTTGTCTAATCAAATAGGCAGCCCCCTACTAACTCATTGCAAGCCAACTTTATAAGTGGGGGAAAGATAAAATTCTATGATACTGTGTTCGAGAAGACGAGTATGTACTCCTTTTTGAACATGCTCACTTTGCTTGTGCGGGGGGGCACTTTGTAGATATCACTGTGCGGGGAAGGTCCTCACAGCTGGGTTATGGTGGCCCACTCTAATAATGACAGACGTAGTAAAATACATCAAACAGTGTGACGAGTGCCAATGTACAGTAATTCCCTGCTTCAAGGACCGCATGTCCCTAAACCCATTTGTGTCCTTACAACCATTTGAGAAATGGGTATAGATTTCATTGAACCCATCAGTCTAGCAGCCCAATACACTCAAGCTTGATATATAATGGTTGCTATAACGGACTATTGCACTAAGCGGGTAGAAGCTTGGGTGACATGCAAAGCTGATGTGTGATCGACTACTAAATTCTTGTATGAATCATCACACGCTTCAGTTGCCCCCTCAAGCTTGTTAGAAACCATGTGACACATTTCATTAATGAGGTAATCCAATTCGTCTTTTAAGAGTTCCTTGTCACTCACAGAAAGTCCTCCCCCTATTACCCACAAGAGAATGGCCAAGTGGAAAGCACGAGTAAAATCTTGTGTGCCATTTTGACTAAAATAGTGGAGGCCAGCCGCACAATGATTGGAAACAAAAGTTGCCGGCTACACTTTGGGCTTATCAAACTTTCTATAAGGCAGAAACCAATGCCACCCCTTTTAGTTTAACCTATGGTACTGAAGCGATCATGCCCATGGAGTTCTTAGTCCCCCCAGCTTACGTGTTGCAGTATAAGAAAAGCTCACTGGAAATGTCTTAGGCTATCACCTATTCAAGCTTTAAAAGCTCGATGAAACACGCCTTTTAGTAGTATATATACAACATGATTGTTGAGAAGCTAAGGCACAGAAAATGGTTCGATGACCAGCTTAAGGACAAACAAATGAACGAGGGCAACATGGCCCTCTTATTTAGTACCAAGACACACAAAAAGACTCTCAAGTACAAAGGCTTAGGACCTTTCCTAGTCATTAAGTAACACCACAAGGTGTAGTATGCATCGAAACACGTGCTGGTGTAGAAATGGCTAGTTATTTCAATGGTAGCAAACTAAATGCTAATATGGCCCTCTCATTGAGGCTACCTTAAGAGCCATCCATGATAAAAAAATGGTGCAAGAAAGACCATGAGGATATAAAACAAGTTGCACAACAAGAGGCCAAAGCAAGGCAAGCCAGCAGAGACACATCATGGTCAATATGGCCCAAGTGGTTGACCTTGATGAAGAAGAAGAATGGGAAATGAAACCAGCTTGATTGTGGTTTAGGAATGACCACCTCGATGAGCTTTGTCCAAAAATTAGCTCTTGTCGATATAGGGGCTAGTTACAATATGATATCCCATGAAACATGGCGTTCCCTTAGGGAACCCTTCCTAAAAGAAACTCCTGTCACATCGTTACCACAATGACGTTAGAGCATGTTCATTATTTAGGCACAATCATGGTTTTATTCCACATTGGAAATAATCCCTTGGAAGGAAGGTTCTATGTGATGCCTGCTGCAGGAACCATGCGTGAATAAATAATCCTTGGAAGGGGTTGGATGGGACATAACATGTGCAACATCAATTGGGATGCACAGACAACGACCTTATAAAGCTGGCCTTTGGCCAAGTTATTGTCCTCATGATGGACGAAGAACCCGTATCCGCCGCTGCTCCCCATTGGGGTATACCATCTCCCCATTGGTGGGTACCATCCCCCAATTGGGGTATACCATCTCCCCATTGGTGGGTACCATCCCCCCCATTGGTGGGTACCATCCCCCAATTGGGGTATACCATCCCCCAATTGGGTACCTAAAAAGCTTCGCACAGCACAAGGTTGTTATGAAGGCAAAACTACATTGTGGATCCCTCGACGATCCAACCCTTCCCCTCGTCCATAGGCAATCAAATCCTCTTGTCCCCCACGATGACTACAAGACAAATGCAGGCCTAAATGTTCTCCACGATACCCCAATCCTCAATCAAAGCCTCAATTGGACCCAAAACCAATCCCTCAGTGGATCCCCACCAAACCGCTCCTATGAGCCCAACACTTCTACAAGGGCAATCATCATATTTGGATCCCCAAATCTCCCCAACCCCAACTTCCTCCCCGTGTCACTCACTAGTCCCCTATCTTTCAATGGAAACCAAAGGTGACTTTTGCTTTACAAGGAAAAAGGGAAGCAGAAGCTTCACACAGTGATGTTGAGATGTTAAGCTCAACATGAGCTGACACTCACGAGGCACCTGCATGACCATTCGATATTTACATCACTGGCGGGTTTGGTAGCTGGCACCGACATATCTTCGCCAGAGATTCTACACCTAGACTACACCGACTAGTCCACATCTACCCACTCCACTTAGCGTGTTCTCATTATGGACCACTTGTATATACTATATTATGTGTGTTAGTCACTTTATCTTCTTTGTAGACCTTTTTTGTTGTGTAAAGAAGGAGAATAAATTTTCAGCCTCTCATCTTGTGTGTTCTCTTCTAGGGTTTGTGTGAGTGTGTGTGTGCTGGCAAGAGCTCAACCTCTCTTCTCCCCTACATCTTTTCATGGTATTAGAGTCTAGTTCATGCTAAGGACTGAGCGCGGCAAGCATGAGAAGCATAGGAGGGTAAGAGCTTCATTTACACTTCCCCCTTTGTGTTGGCTACTACAGCCTTGTTGTTTGTCGGGAGCTCTTCAGAGGGCATCGACAAAAGAACTCTGATTGAGGAGCTTTCTTTTGTAAGAGGAGAACTATAGGGGAAACTACACTATCCATTTTGGGTGTGTCTGGAGCTCCTTTTTTTAGTTCGCAGGCATTCTCACGGGCAATACGAGTAAGTTTCGATTCTCTGCAGAACTCTATTTTTGGAATTGCAGGAAGGGCGATTGGTTATGCAAACACTGTGTGTGTGCTGCAAAGAGGTCTTAAAGTTGCCATTGGGTGTATGTATACAAATTGAGGTCATTGGTTGTGACAATTTGGGTGCAGTATAGTACCGCAGTGAATACAACAATTTGTGCAGGTTAAACAAGAGTGCTATTTTTTGGTAAATTTGTGTTCCAGACAAGATGTTGAATGATGGAATAAACCAAATTGTTGTTGCTGTAGAGGAGCTTGAAAAGAATAACTTCCACGCTTGGAGGTTTAGATTGACCAATTTCTTGATGGAAAAAGGTTACTGGGACTACATTGAAGGTGAACATGAGGAGGCACTAGAGATACCGAAGATTAATCCAATTGCGTAGATGTAAAATAAATCAAGGATTGGAATCAAGGAGCAAGGAAAGTCATGTATTGGCTTTCTATCAGTATACAAGACACTATGATTGGGTATATATAGGATGCCAAGTCACCTAAGGAGGCATGGGAATCCTTGGTGAAGTTGTATATGAAACTAACACCAAGGCACAAAAGATTCAGTTGAAGAATGAGCTTCATACAGTGGAGAAGAAAAATATGTCTGTGAATGATTATGCTTTGAAGATCGAGGGCATTGTGGAATCCCTTGCATCAATTGGTGTTTTTGTTGATGATGATGATAAGGTGGAAGTGTGTCTATGTGGCCACAATATAAGGCGTTCAAGACGTCTATTCAGACTCGGGAGAACATTCCCAACTTTACAGATTTGGTGTCAATGCTAATCATTGAAGAGAAGAATTTGGGTAAAGATCGACAGTCTTCACAAAACAAAAACAGTTCAGAGCAGCAGGCCTTCTACACACAAGTTCAGGTAGAGGAAGAGGTAGAGGTTGTGGACATGGCCAAGGTGGTGGCCGAACAAGTAATCATAATTATGGTCAGCAGAAACAGCTCTCAACAACACAAAGGTGGAAGAGGCCAGTTTAGAGGTAGGGGGAGTCAAAGAGATTGTGGTAATTAGCAAATGCAACATAATGATATACGAGGCTGTTTTTACTGTGGTAAGCCTGGACATGTGCAGGCAGATTGCTCTATAAGAAATAAAGTGACATGCAAAATGGAAACGTGCAACAAAATAACTATGCATCTTCTAGTAGAAATAATGAGGATAATGAGAGGTTGTTTTGTTATGCAACATGTGGTTAATGTTGTGTCTGGAAATGATGTAGCAGCATGTAAGGATGATGTATGGTATGTTGATTCAGGTGCTTCGAACCACATGACAAGTCATGTGAGTGGTTCAAGGAAATAAAGAGTCTTGAAAGACCAAGTTTTGTTGAAACAGGGGATGACACTGCTCATCCGATTGCCCATGTTGGAGATGTGCCATTGTCTATGCAGGATGATAAGGTGAAGTACCTTCCAGATGTACTTCATGTTCTGAACATTATAAAGAATCTGGTTTCTATTGGCCAGATGATTGAGTAGGGTTTGCAGGTCCGGTTTAACCCTGATGGCTGTTATGTAGAAGACTTTAAAGATAAGTGCAGTTTGGTTGTAAAAGGTAACAGAGTGGGCATAATGTTTACATTGAATGTAAATATGCCTGAAGTGAGTGCGCTGCAATGTTTGCAAATGGTTTAGGAGTTGCAGATACAGACATTTGGCATAAGAGAATTGGGTATGTAAATGTGCAAAGAATGAAGTCTATGCAGACTAAAGAAATTGTGATAGGGTTGCCTAAGTTTAAATTTGAAGGTATGCAGAAAGTATGTGAAGCATGTCAATTTTGAAAGAAAACAAAGCATGTATTTCCACATGATAGAAATGTGAGCATAAATATACTAGATGTTGTGCATTCAGATGTATGGGGTCCTGCAAGGACTACTGTAGGTACTACATAACATTCATGAAAGTGTGGGTGTATTTCATGAAGGAGAAGAGTGAAGTGTTCACTCATTTTCAGAATTTCAGAGTGATGGTGGCTGAAAAAAAGACAGAAAAGCATGTGAAGTGCCTAAGGTCAGATGGAGGGGGAGAATACTTCTCCAATGAGATCTCTGAATTCTTGTGAAAGAATGTCATTTAGAGACAATTTACATGTAGATACACTCCGCAACAAAATGGAGTTGTTGAGCTGAAAAATAGGCACATTGCAGAGATAGCACGAGCATTGATGGCAGAGAAGAATATTTCGCATAGCTATTAGGTTGAGGCTGTGTCTACAACAGTTTATATTGTGAACAAGACTCCTACTACAGCCATACATGATGTAACGCCTGAGGAGAAGTTTACTGGCAAGAAAATTGATTTGTCTCACTTGAAAGATTTTGGATTTATTTGCATATGTGCATGTGCCAGATGAGTATTCTAGTGGCTCGGAGATGAGCCTTGATGATGAGGAGCTTGGGATTCCAGCAAAGAGGACACTAGGTGTGAAGACGGATATGGAAGCCATGAATGCAAAGTTACAAAGATCTGGAAGAGTGAAAAACCCTATGCAGAGGTTGACTTATGATGGTTATGTGGCACATCACTATGCTTATAAGGCAAAAGTTGTGAAGGTTGTAGAACCCATTTGATGAGGCTATTGGAAATGTGTGTTGGGAGAAATCTATGGATAAGGAGATGGATGCATTGTATGGAAATGAGACTTGGGATTTGGTGCCATTGCCCAAAGGCAAGAAAGCTATTGGCTAAGTGGATGTATAAGGTGAAACATAACAGTGATGGTAGCATAAGCAGGTACAAGGCTAGATTGGTAGCCAAAGGATATGCGCAGACACATGGGATTGATTATGAGGAGACATTTACCCTAGTTGCAAAGATGGCAACTGTGAGAGTTATGATTGCGGTGGTTGCAGCTAAAGGCTAGTTTTTACATGAGATGGATGTAAAAAATGTGTTCTTGCATGGTGACTTGTAAGAAGAGGTGTATATGGATCACCCACAAGGTTCTCAGGATACAGGTCACCCAGAGTATGTATATAAGCTTCATAAGGCTTTGTATGGGCTGAAGCAAGCTGCATGAGCATGGCATGACAAGATTGCTAAGTATCTTGTCACTATTGGTTTTCATACGGTAGATGCAGATCACTCTTTGTATGTGCGCAAGAGTGATAAGGGTATTGTGATCATCACCATTTATGTAGATGATCCTATTGTTGGGGGTGACAACTTGGAAGAAATTAAGCATGTGAAAAGTCTTCTCAAAAGGAAGTTTGAGATGAAGGATTTGGGAGATCTGCGCTACTTTTTGGGAATTGAGTTCATTTGCATACCTGAGGGTATTTGGCTCTGTCCACAGAGACAGTATGTATTACATGTTGTCCAAGTATGGGATGGCTCAATCTTGGTGCCATTAGATCAAAATGACAAGCTTAGTGCGGATGCAGGTTATGTGTTGGAGGATTCCACTATGTATAGGAAGATTATGTGGAGTTTGATCTATGACACGATCAGTAGGCTAGATTTGTGCTACACTATTGGCTTAGAAAGCTAGTTTATGCAGGTTCCGTGCAAACCACATCTTGACAGTGTGCGATGCACACTTCGATACTTGAGGGCCAATGTTGATTATACATTGTTTTATGGAGCAGGTGTACCATTGGAGCTATATAGGTACACACAGATGCAGATTGGGCAGGTAATATCTAAGACAAGAGATCTACTAGTGGATTTATGTTTTCATTGGGGAGTGTTGTTGTTACATGGAGTAGTAAAGAAGCAGCCCACAGTTTCCTTGTTAAGTACATAGGAGCTGCGATGGCAGCGTGTGAGGTAGCTTGGTTACACAAGCTACTTGTGCTAATTTGGGGTTACATGTGGAGAGAAAGGTTGTCATATATTGTGACAATCTTAGCAGTATACAGTTGGCTAGGAACCCAGTTTTCCATGCGCAGGGACGAAACACATTGAGGTACATTACTTCATTAGGGAGAGAGTCTTGGGGGGCAAGCAACATAGACTTGGCCTACATCAGCACACACAGGATCAGGTAGCTGACATTTTCACGAAGGCCTTGGGAGTTGAGAAGCTGTGCAAATTTCGAGATATGTTTGGAGTTCATGAGCTGGAGTTGAGCTTGAGGGGGAGTGTTGAGATGTCAAGATCAACATGAGCTGACACTCATGAGGCGCCTGCAGCATGACCATTCGACATTTACATCATTGGCGGAGCATGACCACATTGGCCCATGTGCACCAAGGCCAAATGGTGAATTCAGTGGAGTACCTCTTCAAAGTGATTCATGTAGTCTGTTGTTTGAAACCGCAAAGGGAAGCTAGCAGGTGGCCACACTACTTATAAGGGATCGAGCTAAAGCCGCAAAGGAGACCCTTAAAAAGACCAAGTTGGATTTTCAGCGATATAGGGAGGTCTCACAAGACACTATCCACCAGATGGAGGAGAAACTAGGTGAAGCTGAAGCCCGAGCAGCACATCCACCTTCCACTCCCTCTGCTTCCTCCTCTAGTTCCCTAGATCATAAGGTGGATGCTTTGATGGATACAACCACCACGAAGTTCCCTGTCCTTGCCCTACCCCCACAAAGCCCGTTTTCAGCTCCTTGACTTCCATTACAAGGGCATCCGACTGAACCTCCTCCAACACACCATCTATCTAGATGAGTCCCCCTCCCGCTAGATGTACTCATACCTCTTCAACAAGCTCCCCATTGCCAACATCACCCTTATCGCCCATTTCTATTTTAAGGGCCTTATCTCTTTCCACCACCCACGAACTCCCTCAACACCCTCTCCAAGCCATTTTGGTCAGCTGGAGTCACCTCCTCCGTTTTGGTTTCCCCTCGACCCAGCTAAGGCAATAAACCTATCCATTCCGGATGGTCTATGCCCATATCCCTACCCCTCCCAGTGATCCATAGAGGCTTTGCATTATCTATAGGATATAGGCTGGCACGTGCTGAATAGCGCATAACTCTCCCTCTGCACTGATGCTCTTCCCCCCTATTCCACCGCGAGGGTCCCCTCATATTATACCTAAGGTGCCATGAACAACTGCTGGTGATGTTCGCCACTGGCATCTCCAAGCTCGACGATTTACATGTCACCTTCCCCCTGGAATATACTTCTAAGGAAGTAGAAGCCACTGAGGCTTTTTTCAGATCTCACGGCCCAGCTGACAATAGAAGGAGCTCCTACCCTTGACGACCACAATGGCAGAAACAACGGCCACACAAGAGCCTCCCACCACCACCCCAATCCTCATCTCCTCCACCACCTGGTTCTTCTCCCCCAAATACTAGCATCCCACCACCACCATCCCCGCCACCCTCTTGCACATCTGCCCTACCACTCCCCCCCCCCAAACTTCTTCACCTCCCATTCATTTTCCCACACCACCACCCTCACCATCTTTCTATCATTATAGCTGGGCATGCACACTGCTTTTTGTGACATCCCGTCCACCTCCAAAAAACTCCCACCCCTCTTCGACGCGAACCTCGCAATGGGAGCCTCCACCTTGGCCACCCCTCCACCCCCATTGACACCATAGCCCTCCCAATCACAACAGAAGGCAAGATTTTGTCGCCACTGTCTCACTGGAGCGCGAGAGGAGGTCGACCCTTCGCTCAACCCTGTCAACTAGTAGGACCCATCCTGCTTGGTCGATAGTTCCAGGTAGAACCCATCACCCGCTTAACACTTTACTTAACACTTTGCACGGAGATCCATTGTGAGACCTTCGCCCCCTCCGAGGGCACTGGCGGCGGCGAAAGTAGCGTCAGCCTCTCGTGCGGGATAGGGATCCACACTCGAGGCCTCGCCCATGGATATCTAGACAAGAGACTAGCCCGGCGGTTCCTCTCCGAAACCAAACTCGAAAAAAATTCCCTCGCCTGGAAGGCACGGGCGATTCCGCCAAGAAAATCATCTAACGGGAGAATTGATCTAAAGAGTTAAAGTCTTAACTAACCAAACTGATCCGATCGAACCCGAAAGTCACATGGTCAGATCAAGGAAGATACTTGCACTTGGTCCATAGAATCACTGCTTTTTTCCTCCTTTAGCGAGGCACAATGGCTAATTCCCTCCCATAGAACAAGGGTCTTCCTAGGACTTAATCCAACTAACGTAACTTAATCGTAACTATTTGTATTGCAGGAATCCCCCGATCCAACCGGCCCATGGGTTATCCAACTGCCCAACCACTTTTTTGGTGGGATTCCTTTATAAAAATTTGGTTCTATTTTTCTCGGGTACCGAGGAAAAGAGTTCCCAGGCCCCCTAGCCGCCGACGTTTCAAGCAAAATTCAAGGTAGTCATACCACTTACACACCCAATATGAAATTGCCATTTTAACAGATTTGGTTGTCTTTAAAACAATCTTTCAATGAAATCATAGTATTACTGATCATACTCCTTCATAGAATGAATTTCACAAAATATATCACCGGACTCTCCGTGTTGAAGACCAACTGGTCAACCAACGAGATCCAATATGAAAATTTAGTTCACAAAAGTAATTCTTTTCAGTTCATTCGTATCTTCCTCGACGCACGCATGGGTGTCCTAGCAACCACGAGCCCGTGCATCACCTGGTCATCAGAACCCTCTAGGATCCTACTTAGGTGTCTTAGAACTTCACTCAGGGAACCACTTCGTCGATCCTAGCCCATTGTACCATAAGCGCACCATTTTAACCATACCGAGGCTGGTCAAGACCTTGGTAGGCTTTGTCGCGAGTGACGTTCCTCGATGACTCCCCGCCAGAGTAGGCTGTTGCAATGAGTCTCTCCTTAGTTAAAAACACATACCAAATGCTTCCTCCAGCATTCTGGCATAAAACAATCCTTTAAAAGAAAACAGAGGTTCTATACAAGTAGAATTCCCGGTTCGAGAATGGTTCCACAAAACCCTTTTCCCTTAATCCAGATTTTCTTAATGAGAATCGTTGATCTCTCATCAGGGTAATCTACCCATCATTTGACTGAATTTCCAACTAGATTCTTGGTGATTTTGGCTAAGGGAAAATTACGCTAATTCAACGGTAGTCTATTCCTTGTGTCAAGAATTGGAATTGGTCTCGAGGTTTTTGCTTGATTCAAATTCAAGAAATGGGTAAGTAGTTTACTGGCCACCATTCTCTCAGAGTCGTGGTCTAACCAAAATTATTTGGTTTACTTCTAACTTTGATTCCTAAGGATTTTCTTTAGATAAACATCTACTGAACTTCTAATCATCGTAAGGGAATTCTAACTTTATGAAATTCCTTCCTTCCTAACCACAATAGATTAAGAATCAGTTCTATACGAGAATATTGGGATTTTATAAAAATACTCTTCTTCCATTAATCCAATTTTGGGTAAATATTAATTTGGTGATTTATCCACATAAAATATCTAAGAATATTCTTTCCACCAGTTTATCAACCCTAATTTTCTAGGTGGAATTATGGTGAAAATTCCTCTTTTATTCATTAAAATTAATTTAAACATTTCTCTACTTAAAATACCATAAAAATTTCTCTTTTAATTAAATATAATTATCTATTTTTTTGAATATGCTTAAAATTCCTCTTTTTGCATTGAAGTGATTGAATTTCGATACATAAATTAAATTTATCAAAAATTCTTACTTTTTTAAATAATTTAATAAAATATCCATTATTACAAATATGCCAAAAATTTCTCTTTTTGCATTTAAATGATTGAATTCCAAATGTCATGGTAATTCCTCTTTTATCATTTAACAATTTCTTATGCATAAAATAAATTTATCAAAAATTTACCTTTTTCTTAATTAATTAATTATGCATGAATACAAAAATAATATTCTTTCTTAAATATGATCAAAATCATTCTTTTTGCTTTAAATTTCTAAACCTACAATATGGTAGGAGTTCCTCTTTTAGTATTATGCATAAAATAAGATATGTAATTTTTCAGAAAAATTTGCCATAACTTCGCTGTTACTGATAATTTTTAAATTTCTTAAAAGAATAAAACATTGTAATGAAAATATGATAGAAAATCTAGTTTTAAGCTTAAATCTAAACTATGAATATTTAAATCATAATTTTAATAATCATAAACTTAATTATGATTATCCCACTAGATTAAGCTAATTCCATTATTTTTCTTTTCCCAAATTGATAGGATAATCTATTTCTCATTTAGAACCAATCAAAGTAGTTTTTAACTACTTATAAATAATCTAAAAGAAATAACCACTATTTTGTTAACACAAAATCATAAAAATACCATTTTCTTAATCTCTAGCTTATCAAGCCTAGATTTTGGTTTTGAAGTAAGAAATTATCAAAGAGAAGCATTCTTTTGCTAAAGAATTAGTCATTGAAATGACTATTACTTTTTGAGAGAGAGATATACATAATAAGAAAGCATTCTACATAAGCATAAAGATTAACTTTTTCTTGATTACACATTAAGATTCTTAGGGAAAGCTTGATTTGAATTAAAACAACCATTTAGAAGACTTCTCAAGCTTGAGAGAGGTTGAGAAGAAAAGTCATTTAAGGAAATTAACAAAAAAAAACCCATAAAATTCATTCTTACCTCACGGATTAGCTTGTTTCTTTTTCTAGAAGTGAAGCCCCCAAACAATCAATTGGTTAAGCAAGTGGAGAAGAGAGCTCCAAGAGTTGTTGAAGAGAGAGAAGCTCCACGCTCTCCAAAAGTAGAGGAAAATTAAGGGATAATAGAAAATATGATTATTTTAATATAATACTGGCATGGTATAGCTCACAGATGAGAATACAAAAGAATGAGGGTCTATTTACAGGTGAGGGAGGGCACTAACTGAGTGCAACAGGATTCTAGAATTTTCCAGCTTCAGTTTGACTCAATTTGGATAAGATTTAGACCAGTTTGAGATAAAAATATCATAATTTTTTGAATTAAAAAACCCTTCCACACATGTGAAAGAGGCGCCTACCTCAAAGGTCCCCCTCTCCTTACCAAGGTGTCAAAAATTCATCATTTCTCCAAAATATCTCAATTTTTTTAGTAATATCTCTTAATTCTTAACTAGTAAACCTTGTACTTAGTCAACTCTTCATCTTATGTGAGCATTTACTCATTTTTGGGTATTTTCTTTTATTCTATGGATTTATCTCATCCCAACACTTGGATTAATCCTATTGGCCCATGGGAATCTTAATTGGACCATAATCCAAATTTTTTTGAAAATGTAGACCCTTAGGCTAAGGTCCCTTATATCATTTTTAATTGACTCCTAATTATCATTTTTAATTGACTTCTAATTATCGTTGGAGAATTTATTTGGAACTTCTGTTTCAGGGAAGTATATTTTAGATATTAGGAGAATTTTTTATCTAAAAATATCTCAATATTGAATTATTTCTCTCTAGAATTTTTCTTCTCTCTAGGCAAAAACAAGGAAAAAGAATATTTTCTTGCATTCTGAAATAGGGAATGATTATAGGGGATTGAGGTAAAAGCTTTTTCATTATTTAGGCTGAGGAGGAATCTTACATCCTCTCCCACTTGAAAAATGTGAGATGTCCTCATGTCGCAAAGTGGGGGTAATCTTTTACCATCTCTTCTTCTCTCCTAGGTGGCGTCTTCTAGAGGGAAGAACTTCCACTTGACTAAAAACTCTCTGAGGACTCTGCTCCTGAGAACCTTCTCCCGAACATCAAGGATTTCTTCAGGCTAGAGTACCATCTGGCCTTGAGTCAGAGAAATCAATTGTTCATCATCAAGCACATGACTCGGGCTGGGTACATATTTCTTAAGCAAACTGACATGGAATACATTATGTACCTTGAGATGGGAAGATAGAAGAAGTTTATAAGCTAGATCGCCTACTTTCTTTATAACAGCATACAGTCCACAGTGTCTGGGAGGAGAGAGCTCCTTGTACTTCCCTAAAGATAAGGAACTTCTTTTTGGTCATACTTGAATGAAGACCATATCTGATTCTTCAAAAACTCTCTCTGATCTCTTTTTATCTGCATACTGCTTTTGCCTATCTTGGGCTGCCTTAATATCTTTACGGATTGATTGCATTTTTGCTGGTCCATGTCATCAATTATTTGTCTGGACATTTCGACTATGATCAATGGGTCGGACCAAGTCAATGGTGTAAGGCAATCTTGTCCATACAGAGCTTTGAAAGGGCTCATCCCAATGCTTTGATGATAAGAAGCATTGTAAGCAAATTTAACCAGGTGCAAATTCAACCAAGTGCAAATGGCTTAACCACTTCTTGGGTTCCCTGCCACAGCATGACCGAAGGATATCTTCTATTACCTGATTCACTCTTTCAGTCTGGCCATCTGTTTCGGGTGGTGATATGCTGTACTAAGATCCAAGAAAGTTCCTACTGCTTCAAAGAATGCAGTCTAGATTTTCAACGTGAACTTCGGATCTCTGTCACTTACTATCCTCCTAGGTAAGCCATGTAATCTGAAGATCTCTATAAGGAAAACTCTGGCAACATCCACTGCACTGTATGTTTCTTTCACTAGAATCAGATGGGGAACTTTGGTTAGTCTGTTAACTACCACAAAAATGGAGTTGTAACAACCTGATTGCAATGAAGGTAGTCCAATGACAAAGTCCATGCTGATATATTCCCACTTCATCTATGGAATGTCTAGAGGCTGCAGTTTTCTTGGCATCTTGACTCTCTCTGCCTTGACTCTCTGACACATTAAGCATTACCGCACATGATCAAGTACATCCTTTTTGAGTCCTGGCCAAAAGAAGCTTTTCTTCACAGACATATAGGTTTCTATAAACCCTAGATGTCCAGCTATCAGGCTATCATGGGCTTCTCTCAGAATCCTTCCCTTTATTCCCTCATCATTGGGAATACATAGCCGATTATTATAATACATGCATCCTTCATCCAATTTGTACCCAAGAACTTGACTCATTTTTTCTGAGGAGTCTTGCTTTCCTCCATCAAAAGGGTAGCAATAGGGCCAAAGAATTTGTCCCGCATGATTCTCTCCCTTGCTTCAATGATTAATGGATTTGATACCACTCTAATTGCAAGCAAGGAGGCTTTTCTGTTGAGCACATCTGCCACCACATTTTCTTTCCTTGGTCGATACTTGATTTCGAAATCGAATTCCTGCAGGGTCTGCATCAATCTCCTTTGACACATGTTGAGATCCCTTTGGGTAAAGATCCACTTTAGACTTTGATGATCTGTCATCAAGGTGAGCCTCTATCCCAAAAGATGATGTCTCCATAACTTCAGAGCATAAACTACTGAGAGTAACTCCAAGTCATGGACGGCATAATTTCTCTCATGTGTTCTGAGTTTTGTGGATTCATAGGCCACTGCATGAACTTCCTGCATAAGAGCACCACCTACTAAGGCAAACCCACTGGCATCAGCAACTACCTCAAAAGGTTTGGTAAAATCTGGCAATTTAAGGACAGGGTTGATTACTAAGGCTCTCTTTAGCTTATCAAAGGCACTATGACACATAGCAGTCCACTGAAATAGGGTACTCTTCTTGAGAAGGTTAGTTAAAGGGGATGCTATCTGAGCATACTTGGGTATAAAGATTCTATACTATCCGGTTAATCCTAGGAATCCTCCGACTTCCTTTACCGTCTTGGGTTCTGGCCAATCTACTACTACTTAGATCTTTGCGGGGTCAGGAGAAATCCCATCTTTAGACACTATGAATCCCAAGTATTCCACCTGGTCTCAACAGAGAAAGAGCACTCGCTCTTTTTTTCAAAGAGTTGGTGCTTCCTTAGGATTTCTAGGACCTTGCACACATGATCTTCATGATCAGCTGCATTCTTCAAGTACACCAAGATATCATCAAAGAAGACAAGAACAAAATCATCCAAGTATTCTTTGGGAATATCTTGCATAAGACGATTAAACGTTGCCGGGGCATTAGTCAATCCAAACGGCATGACTATGAACTCATAATGCCCATAGCGAGTGTTGAATGCTGTCTTTGGGATGTCCTATTCCTTGATTGTGATCTGGTAGTACCCAGATTTGAGATCTATCTTTGTGAACATTTGGGTTCCACTTAACCGATCCAGAAGTTCATCGATCCTAGGGATAGGATACTTATTTTAATTGTTAATTGATTCAATCCTCTGTAGTCAATACAGAGTCTTAACGTTCCATCTTTCTTCTTCTGAAAGAGAATGGGCGCACCCCAAGGTGAGACACTGGGTGGTCTGACAAATCCCTGCTCTAACAGTTGTCCTAACTGCTCCTTAAGTTCTATGGCTTCAGGGACTGGCATTTTGTATGCACGCTAGGCTACTGGCTGAGCTCCGGGGGTTAACTCGATCTCATGATCTACTTCGCGAGTCGAAGGCATCTCAGTTAGCTCTTTAGGGAACACATCTGCATACTCACTTAACCACTTTGGTTCTTTAGCCTTGCATTTTATATCTACCGGATTCATCTTAACGACATAAACAACTTGCCTCTTTCTGAGCCCTTTTAATAATTTAGAAGCCTTGACTATTTGCTGCACTAGGGATCCGAAAACTCCAGTTCCTTGAACTTTATTCCCGTGTGAAGGTCAAGGAAAGAGATGGTTCCATTGTGATAATGAATGTTAGCCTCATTCTTATGGAGCCAATCCATTGCAGACATCCTGGGGAAATAAAAGAATGAGTACTGCATGAATCAATCAAAAGCTTGAATTGCTTACCCTAGTACTCTGGTGGAGTCTGGAGGACTGAAAATTGACGATTCCTGCCTTGATACTCAATTGTGGCATGAATCTATCCTTTTTCTTCCTCCACTTCCTCAGCTATAGTGATGGCTCTAGTTGCTGCAGTAGTCTGAGGTGGAACTCTCTCTCTTTAGTTTTCCCAATTCTGGGTGGGAGTTCGGAGACTACTTTGCATGGAGGTTGCACGCTAAGCTGGCACTCTTCTGGGGTTACCCTGATTTTGGCATGGGGGACCTTGATTGGACTGATACGAAGGAGTCTGTCTTTAAACTCTGGGACCTGACTTCCTTGGCCCACAGAAGGAGATGGGCAGTCTTTGAGCTGGTGCCCAAACCCCTGACAACCAAAACACATGTTTTCTCACTTCAAAGCTCTTCCCTCTGCATTCTTGAAAGAGCAGGAGTTCCTGAGAAAGAGCTTCGAGGAAAAGGTCTTCCTTCATTCGTGAAACTTCCTGACTCTAGATTCCAGTTGGGACCTTGGTGTCTCTTTGGAGGCGGAAGGTTGGAAGAACTTCCTAGTGTTTGGAATCTCTTGAAGGATGAGGGAGCTATCTTTGGTGGGACTTTAACAATGAAGGCTTTGGCAAAGCCCTTCGCCATTCTTACAGCTTCAGCCATGGAAACTGCCTTGGCATTCTTGACCAGGGTGTCTAAAGGTTTGTTCATTCGCCGAATGAACCTGGCCATGAGTCGCTCTTCATCTAGTAGTGGTAAGTACTTGAGGAGAAGAGCAAATGCCTGGTGATATTCTTCAATAGATTTGCTCCCTTGGTTTAGCTCTAAGAATTCATTCATCTTGGTTTCTAAAAATCCGGGGGACAAAATCTCTTCCTTAGATAAGCTTTGAGATCATTCCAGGACTGGGTATTCCTATCCAGATGGTTGGTGTCGCAGTGGTTTCTCCATGCTACCCTTGTTGTTTCCACAATCTTCAGCCTAGCGAGAGCCATTTTGCTCCTCTCGTTGTATCCGATGACATCAAAATATTCCTCCATGGCCTCGACCCACTTCTCCACAGCCTCACCCAAGTTCTCCCCTTCACCCTTGAAGGGACCTCCTTTGCAAACGTCGGGGTCAAGCTCTTCAGTGAGAGGATCTGGCTATCGGCCACGGTTTGCTCACCTCATGATTCTGCCAAAAATGATACATTATTAAATTTTTATTTTGATTTCTTCTCACAACAACAAGATCCTAAGACTTAAGAGGTTCGAAAAATAATTGCTTAAACAAGATAAACGATCTTGTTGGAGATCTATGACATATGTCCGAGTAACAGATCTTGCTTCTTCAATTTGTCATATAATAAACAATCACTTATATAACAGGGAATTTTTCACAAGACATTTCTTTATTTATATAAAGGTTGCAATATGTACATAGAGCATCTCGGCTCCAGAAAGTCAAAACCTCCTTGGAAAATGCATAAGACAGCGATACTGGGGCTACAGACATGCCTCGATACAAATGTTTCCTTACTGCTGCCAAAGGAGCTACTATCTTACTACTAGTTGGGATAAAACATCTAAGAAGTCTATAGATATGGCAGGAAAGTTTGAAATCTCGAGGTGTGGGGTGATACAAAATAACACCATGAATCACTTTTAACCTCAACAGGACCATGGCCAACGAGATATTCTTCCTCAACATCATGCGCTGATTACAGGAGGCATGGACATATTGCCCTGCATGCCACTTGTGCTCCCGTCTCTCCACTGGATCTGGGAAATGTAAATTCTCGAAATGGCTTACAAGTTTGGCTTGGCTCATTCGAGTTGTAGCGGAAGAGACGATATGCTCAAAGGCGAAGGCAGTCATATCCTGTGGGTGAGGATCGGGAATACCGGATAAGTGTGGAACTTCCATCTATAAAACCAAATTCTTTGATTAAAAATCTTCATAATGAAACTTAAGGAATGAAAATACAATACGTAAATGCTCTTTCTGAGTTTTTATTATAAATTTTTGATAAGAATTCATTTTTTCTTATTAGTTTTCAACAAAGCTTTGATACCAGTGCTGTGAGACCCCTACCCCCTCCGCCGAGGTGCCCCTGGTGGGGCAGAAGCAGCATCAGCCTCTCGCGCGGGGCAAGGATCCACACTCGGGGCCTCGCCCATGGATATCCGGACAAGAGACTAGCCCGGCGGTTCCTTCGAAACCGAACCCGGAAAAACTTCCCTCGCCCAGAAGGCACGGGCGATTCTGCCAGAAAATCATCTAACGAGAGAATTGATCTAACGAGTCAAAGTCTTAGTTAACCAAACTGATCTGATCGAACCCGAAAGTCACATGGTCAGATCAAGGAAGAGACTTGCACTTGGTCCATAGAATCACATCGTTTTTCCTCCTTTAGCGAGGCACAACCGCGCTGATTCCCTCCCACAGAACAAGGGTCTTTCTAGGACTTAATCTAACTAAACTGATCGAACCCGAAAGTCACATGGTCAGATCAAACTGATCGAACCTGAAAGTCACATGGTTAGATCAAGGAAGAGACTTGCACTTGGTCCATAGAATCACATCGTTTTTCCTCCTTTAGCGAGGCACAACCGCGCTGATTCCCTCCCACAGAACAAGGGTCTTCCTAGGACTTAATCTAACTAACGTAACTTAATCGTAACTATTTGTATCGCAGGAATCTCCCGATCTAGCCCAACCGGCCCATGGGTTATGTACAAGTAATTTTTTTATCAAATATATATCTTCTTTTGATAAGCAAAGAGCGATCATGCATATTCTTTTTCATAGGACAAAGACCTGACTTGAAGTGAAGAGTAATTGCAAGTGCAACCAGATGAGCATGTGTAATCTAGAAGGTGGAGACATACCTCCAAAAATTCACAAGGGGAGACATACCTCTAGATGAGCATGTGCATGTTGGATGGTGGAGACATATCTCTAAAAATTCACAAGGGAATGGAGAGAGCACACTCTAGTAAAGACTCTATGGAAGCACAAGTTTTGAGGAAGAATTGCCCAACAATAAGTATGGATGGTTTAATAGTGTCTTTGCACTTTTTAGGTACGTGAATGGTGCTTTATTTTATATATATTACACAAATGTGAAATTAATATATTTTTCTTTTGCGCTTTTGATAGACTACTATGGCCCAAAGGTAATGCCATAGGTGAGACACAAGATGAAGCAAAGAAGATATTGGCTACTATAGGCATGCATTATAATTTAATTGATGCATCATGCATGTCCAAGAATTAGCTAACAACATAACTTGTCTAGAATGCGGTGCTAATCGATATCAATAAAACTTGCAAGGATATAAAATTCTTCCAAAAGTATTAAGATATTTTCCAATCATTCCTTAGATATAAGACATGTTGAATTGTAAGTCCATAACAAGTCTAATTACATGGCATTCGACAAATCACTCTAGTGATATTACCTTAAGGATTTCAACAGATATAAGACATGTTGAATTGTAAGTCCATAACGAATATTTTTATAAAATTACTATATCATTTGAATTGGTTTTATATCACCTCCCATGATTGTTTTTATTTGTAATCCTTATCAACTAGTTGTAATCATGCATTTCCAATACATGGACAATATATGGATTCATGTGGTTTGTAGGTTAATCTCTTTAGAAGAAATCTATCTATGCATACATTAAAAAAAAAATCATGTGAGTACATAGGTTAAGGTAATAAATGTGAATTTGATCTTACCTTACTAGACCACTAATCTTATAAATAGCACCTCTAATGTCTTGTGTTATTGTACAATCGTTTTTGTAATTGGAAGCACAAAAACTATAGTCATTACAAAGATATATTAAAATACCATGGTTGTGTTTCAGGGTCAGGGTTAAGTATATGTGTTTTATGGTCTAAGTTTAGGGTTTAAGATTTTTGATTTAAAGTTTAAGGCTTAGAGTTTAGGGTTTGTGGTTTATGGTTTGGGTTTGGGACTAAGGGCTTAGGAAATAAGGTTTATGTTTAGGATTAAGGGCCTAGGAATTAGGGTTAAGTATATGTGTTTTATGGTCTAAGTTTAGGGTTTAAGATTTTTGATTTAAAGTTTAAGGCTTAGAGTTTAGGGTTTGTGGTTTATGGTTTGGGTTTGGGACTAAGGGCTTAGGAAATAAGGTTTATGTTTAGGATTAAGGGCCTAGGAATTAGGGTTTAAGGTTTGGGATTATGATTTAGGGTTTTGAATTTGTGATTCATGGTTTGACTTATGATTTGAGATTTGGTATTTAGGGTTTAGGGTTTAGGATTTGGGATTTAGGGTCTAGCGTTTGGGATTTGGGGTTCAGGGTTTAGGGTTTGAGATTTGGTATTTAGGGTTTAAGATTTAAGATTTAGGGTTCAAGGTTTTGAGCTTAGGATTTAAGGTTTAGGGTTTAAGATTTAGGATTTGTTGTTTAGGGATAAGGGCCTAAGATTTGGGATTTAGGATTTAGGGTTTACGATTTCAGGTTTAGTATTTATGATTTAATGTTTAAGGTTTAGGATTTAGGGTTTAGTATTTGGGATTTAGGTTTAAGGTTTAGGGTTTAGGATTTGGTATTTGGGATTTAGGGTTTAGTATTTGGGATTTAGGTTTAAGGTTTAGGGTTTAGGATTTGGGATTTAAGATTTGTGATTTACACTTTAAAGTTTAGGGTTTGGGATTTCTAGTTTAGAGTTTAAGATCTAGGACTTATTATTTATGTTTTAAGGTATAGGGTTTAAGGTTTAGGGCTTGGGATTTGTGATTCAAGGTTTAGAGTTTGGTTTAAGGTTTAGGGTTTAGGAATTAGAGTGTGAGATTTTGGATGGTTTAAGGTTTAGAATAAAGGATTTGGGATTTCAAACTTAGGGGTTAGGATTTGTGATTTATGGTTTAAGGGTTTAGGGCTAGGATTTTAGGTTTAGGGTTTAGGATTTAAGATTTGTGATTTATGGTTTAAGGTTTAGGGCCTTGCATTTAAGATTTGAGATTTAAGGTTTAAGGTTTAAAATTTAGGATTGAGACTTAGGACTTAGGATTTAGAATTTAGGATGAGACTTAGGGTTTAGGATTTGGGAATTATGATTTAGGACCTATGATTTATGGTTTTTGGTAGGATTAGGATTTGGGATTTTGAATTCAAGGTTTAGGGTATAGGATTAAGGATTTAGGCTATAAGGTTTAGGGTTTAGGAGTTAGTTTTTAGGGCTTAGGGTTTGGGGTTTATGGTGAAACCTATAGAAACTTATGCCAATCATTTACTAAGCTTATCATCTTTTGTAAGTGCAATCTCAAGGTAGTGTATGAGTTTCTTGGTGAAATGAATGCAACTCCTGTGGTGGCATAATAAGGATGATGGACTAATTTATTAATGTGTCTCAAGGAAAAGGGAGTATGTACAAGATGAGTGAAGCTTTACAATAGAAGGAAAAAAAAAATTGTATTCTTAACTGTCAAGAAATGTAGAAGTGGATTGATATAAGTGGATTGATATGTACCATCAAGTACACACACAGACAACAAATGCACAAAGAGATATTTGTTACGGTAATTAATTTATTGGGTGATCCAATAAGTAAAAAGAACATCTTGGGTGATCCAAGTGTGATTAATTTGGTTGTGAGTGAATCCAACCAAGTGTAACATGTGTGACGCATGTATTGTGATTAAGTTGGTTGTGAGTAAGTCCAACCAACTCTGACACGTGTGAAACGTGTGGTATACTTTTGAATACGTGTGATGTGTAGTATGAAAACATTGTGAGTGAATCCAATGTGTGAGTTTGATTATGAGTGAGTCCGATCAACTCTAAGACATGTGTGACGCGTGTAAAGGTTCTATGAATTTGATCGTGAGTGAGTCCGATCAACTCTAAGGCACGTGTGATGCGTGTGAGGATATGTGGGAGTGAATCCACGTGTGATGTGTAGTATGAAAACATTGTGAGTGAATCCAATGTGTGAGTTTGATTATGAGTGAGTCCGATCAACTCTAAGACATGTGTGACGCGTGTAAAGGTTCTATGAATTTGATCGTGAGTGAGTCCGATCAACTCTAAGGCACGTGTGATGCGTGTGAGGATATGTGGGAGTGAATCCACTTAAATACATAATAACATACTTTGTGAATACGTGTGACGCGTATTCAAACATTGTGAGTGAATCCAATGTGGGAGCATTTAATATGTTTGATCACTCGCGTGTGCTGATAGTTACAACCGAGGACGGTTGTTCTTCTCAAACGGGAGGACTATCATGTGAGTGAGATTTTTCAGAATATTTTATCATGGGAGTGAATCCAATTAATTATATGTGTGATGCATGATTCATGTGTGAAGCATGGTTATGAATGATTTTCATTTGTTATAATTATTTTTGTGATCGATTCCAAAGTAATTGTGATCTAACATTGTGGATTATGTTGAGTATAGATCATGGGTTCAAGATAACCAAGGTGGAATTGGACGAGACTATCTAGCCAAGCACATATGTACTAAATATTTAATTTTGTATGGTTTGGCCCATCGTACATATGTTGGGCAAGGATGATTTTTGATGAGATGTTTTAAAAGCATTGGCCAATTTTATAAAATCCCAATTTTGGAAAAGCTATGCTATTTATGGCTTCAAGGGCTAAATTTATTAATATGATTTAAATACCGCATGTGGGAGTGGAGCCACACACGTCGGGGGGAGATTGCCCTGAAAATTTTTTTGAGAAAGATAAGGTAAAATGTGCTACTAATCATTTGGTAGATAGTGCAGCTCTTTGGTGGAATGTTATTAGACAGGGCAAATGAAAAACAAAGTCATGGAAAGACTTCCAGAAGCTGATCAAGAAGGATTTCTTAGTGTCCCAAAAAGAAAAAGAATCGAGTTGCGGTCGTGATCATGGTTCAAGACGAAGATAAAGGTAACCAACCTAAATAAGAGGGTACTCTCAACCATGATTTCTACTCACTAGAGAGGTAAGCCTAAAACTCATACTTATGCATTGTTTAATTTTATAGTTAAATTCTAATATATTGGTCAAGATAGTTCAATGATTGATATGTACTTTCTATACGCGGAAGAAAATACATATTAGATCATTCACTATCAGGACTTGGGTGAACTAACAATGATGCACATATGTTTTTCGACTGATCACCGAAGAATGTATGTAACTTATTGTTATTTCACATTCAATCTTTAAACTCTAACTCCTTATTTAAAACACTTTCTTCAAATTATTCTCTTTCTTTATTTCAAAAAAGGTTAATCAAGTGTCTGTAAGAGATACTTGTATTAGTGTCTATTAAAGATACTCGTATTGGAGTACATGAAAGATACTCTTTTGATGTTCGAGACGGATAATCTAAATGATATTTATCTATGACGGATAACTTATCATACCCTAGTGTTGAGAGGAATTCTATCTGTGATGGATTTATATTATGACTCTCTTCACTTGCTAATTAAATACGTAACTGAGGTCAGTTTGCAACCCGAACAAGAGAGAATGTTACGGTAATTAATTTATTGGGTGATCCAATAAGTAAAAAATAATATCTTGGGTGACCCAAGTGTGATTAATTTGGTTGAGTGAGTGAATCCAACCAAGTGTGCATGTATGACGCATGTATTGTGATTAAGTTGGTTGTGAGTGAGTCCCAACCAGCTCTGACACGTATGAAACGTGTGGTATACTTTTGAATACGTGTGATGCGTATGAAAACATTGTGAGTGAATCCAATGTGTGAGTTTGCTTGTGAGTGAGTCCGATCAGCTCTAAGACACGTGTGATGCGTGTAAAGGTTCTATAAATTTGATCGTGAGTGAGTCCGATCAACTCTAAGGCACGTGTGATGCGATATGTGGGAGTGAATCCACTTAAATACATAATGACATACTTTGTGAATACGTGTGACACGTATTCAAACATTGTGAGTGAATCCAATGTGGGAACATTTAATATGTTTGATCACTTGATTGTGTTGATAGTTACAACCGAGGACAATTGTTCTTCTCAAACGGGAGGACTATCACGGGAGTGAGATTTTTTAGAATATTTTATCATGGGATTGAATCCAATTAATTATATATATGATGCATGATTTATGTGTGAATCATGGTTATGAATGATTTCCATTTGTTATAATTATTTTTGTGATCGATTCCAAAGTAATTGTGATCTAACATTGTGGATTATGTTGAGTATAGATTATGGGTTCGAGACAACCAAGGTGGACATTGGACAAGATTATCTAGCCAAGCACATGTGTGCTAAATATTTAATTTTGTATGGTTTGGCCCATTGTACGTATGTTGGGCAAGGATTATTTTTGATGAGATGCTTTAAAAGCACATTGGACTAAGGTGCAATTTTGTAAAAGCCCAATTTTGAAAAAACTATGCTATTTATGGCTCCAAGGGCTAAATTTATTAATATGATTTAAATACCGACGAGTGTGGGAGTAGAGCCACACACGTCGGGGGGGAGATTGCAACTAGTCTTGTGTTCTTGATCTTTCATGCTTTTGATTCATGCTCTTGATTTATGCTATGATGTTATGGTTTATTCCTTTTATTATTTAATTTGTGAAATAATCTAATCTCCATGTACCATGGTCCTGTAACAATATTAGGAAGAGACATATGACTTTACCATACCCATGTGAGCTTGATGTGCGACCTAAGGAGTGGCGAAACCTTAAGTGAGTAAGCATGGGTAAGGGGATATTGGGATATATGCTATGAGTTATGCCACATATGCTATGAGTAGTGCTACATGTGAACATGGGCTAACCAAGGACACTTTTCTCCCTTTGGGTTTTTCCCCTTGGATATTCTGTGTGAAAGGACACCACATTCATTGTATTTTGATATTGTGGAGTCAATCCCCAAGCTCCACACATTCTATGCTATCCATCTTTGTGTGAGCATCAATCACCATCTCTCTTTAGTGTTCTTGTTGTTGTTCATTCTCTGTGTGTGTGTCTGTCTGTGTGGTACCCTAACCCTAACAATTCCATCCAGCACCTAGTCGCCGTCCCGCAGTTCCGTCCAGCACCCAGTCACCATAAGCAGCATCTTTGATGTTAGCAGTCCGCAACATTGTTGCCGTCTGGCATCCAGTCGTCGTCAATAGCGCCTTCTGTCTTCGCTGTCGGTGGCGGCTCTCGCCCTCGACAACAACGTCGTCTAAACTTCTCGTCTGCAGCTCATTCGTTGTCTGAAGCTCCCGCCGCCGCTTGTCGACCCATGCAACTTACTATGGATTCTCCTTGTGCGCCGTTACCAAAACCTTCAGCTTCCAACCCTTTTGTAGTCCACTGCCTCGTTGTCTGCCAACTGCCCAGTTGTATTTCTACAGTCTCAGCAAAATTAATTCATATAGGAATCCAAGGAAATTTGGGGATTTTTTTAGAAATTTGTGCTTAATTGCACAATTGCAATTGTAGGACAGACATTTGGGGCTTTTCTAAAATTAGTGCTTAATTGCACAATTAAAGCTTATTGGTACACAGATTTTTGGGACTTTTGTGAATTATGTGCAATTGACACATAAATCAACCCATTGGTGCTCAAAAATTTGGGATTTTTCAGCATTGCACTTATGCATACCCTTGTATTGGTACATAGTTTTTTGGGGCTTTTGTGAATTATGTGCAATTAACACATTTAAATAAGCCCATTGGTGCTCAAAAATTTAAGATTTTTCAGCATTGCAATTATGTGCATCCGTGTATTTGGGGCAAAACATTTGCACTTGATTTTGTGGTTGCCTGGCATTGCACTCCGGTGCATTTGGATTTTTTTTTACAGCATATTTGGTTGCACATGTTTGCATCTCTCTTGGGAAAGAGATTTTAGATAATGGCTGGAAATACGACCAATATATTCGGGTTTTGTCCCAAGAGGCCAAATTGGATGGTAGTAATAACTCCCTTTGGAGTTTCATGGTCTGAAATCTTCTTGTGGTCAAACAATTATGGGGTTATGTGTTAGGTGAAGATGTACGCCCTGTTGGGACATAGCACCTAACACGCCTGGCCGTAGTTGCAGTACCCACTCCTCCCTCATAGGAGCAAAACAGATGGGATTCGCGATGCCCAAGCGATGGCCTTGATTGCTTTGTCGGTAAAGTGGTCAATCATACTACGTATCCGGTCTTGCAGGACCTCACGGCGAGACTAGGATGTACTTAAAATAATGTATCAGGCAAAGACTGAGGTCAGGGTTGCATTTCTCAAGAAAGGGCTTGAGGACTTGGACATGAATGATGGTGATAGTATGGCTGATCATCTTACTAAGATCCAGGATCTTCGAGAGAGGCTGCTCAATATTGATGAGATCATTTCTAGAAAGGAGCTAGTTTCCAGGACACTATCATCTCTACCAAAAACCTACTTGAACTTCCACACATCGCTCACTCTATCTAAGCGGGGAAATTGGAACTTGAAGAGTTGGTTGCTTGTTACTACAAGAGGAGCAAAATCGAAAGAACAAATCTTCCAGCATGCGTGGCAGTGATGGGGCTTTTGTTTCCCAAGACAAGGGCAAGGGAAAAGCCAAACACAGTTTTCAGCCACAAAGGTTGATTTGGGATAGCCTTCACAAAAGGCTAAAAATGATGTAAGCAAGCCCAAGAAAAAGGGCAAATGTCATTACTACAAGAAGACCAATGGCACAAAGTGGGTATACAAGTTGAAAACAAAGTCTGATGATACCATTGACAGGTAACAAGGCCAGGCTAGTGGCTAAAGGTTATGCCCAAAAAAGGGCATTGATGAGACTTTCGCACCTACTTCTCGTATGGCCACAGCTCGTCGATGTGTTGTTACATTGGCTGCGCATCATGGATGGAAAGTGCATTAGTTGGACATAAAATTAGCTTTTCTCAATGGGGATTTGCAGGAAGAAGTGTATGTAAATCAGCCCATTGGGGTTTTGTGATGCATGGTCATGAGAACAAAGTATGCAAGCTTTGAAAAGCACTTTATGGTCTCAAACAAGCTCCTCGAGCTTTGGTATGAGAAGATACATACTTATTTAACCACGTAAGGTTTTCGCTAGTCCAACAGAGAGCACCCTCTATGTGAAAGAGGATCATGGCACTTTGATTATGCTCATTCTTTATGTGGATGACATGTTGCTGATTGGGATGATATGGAGAAAAATACAACATTCAAAGCTGAATTGCAAAAATCATTTAAGATGACAGATTTGGGATTGTTGCATTATTATTTGGGCATACAATTTGTGTAGACAGATGTTGGGATTTATGTATACAAATCAAATTACATTCAAAAGTTGTTGCACAAATTTGGGTTTCAAGATTGTAAGCCTATCTCTACTCCAATGGAGCCAGGGTGGAAATTGAGCATGTATGATGTTGGAGAGCCTTTTGATAGAGTGTTTACAGCCAAGTAGTGGGCTTCCTCATATACTTATGGAACACATACCCGGATATTCAGTTCGAGGTTTCCCTATGTAGCAAATTTATGTATAGCCCCAGGTACAAAGCATTGGCAAGCAGTGAAGTGGATCTTCCACTATCTTTAGGGCTCCCTAGATCTTGCATTGGTATATCCGAGGGAGCCAGTTACATGCTTATAGTGATTCGGATTGGGCTGGTAACTATGATACACGGCAATCCACCAGTGGGAATTGTTTTTTTTCTGGGGCATTCATGCATATCATGGTTGAGCAAAAAAGCAGCCCATTGTTGCCACATCTACTTGCGAGACTGAGTACAAGGCAGCCTTTACAACCACAGTAGATTATGTATGGCTGAGGAGATGGATGACTGATCTTTGTGAGTGTCAGGCAGACACCCGCCGCCGCCATACTCACTAACAGTCAGAGTGCTGAAACCTAGTGTTTCATGCACGTACTAAGCACATAGAGATTCATTATCATTATGTAAAGGAGAGGATTTCTATAGGGGATATCTCATTATCATTATGTAAAGGAGAGGATTTCTATAGGGGATATCTCATTATCTTACTGTTCTACATAGGACAATGTTGCATTAAGAGAAGTTTGAAGCTTTTCGCAAAGCTTTAGGCTTACTCTCCTACAGAGAGTGACCTGCTGTGTAGACCTTGTACAGGTTCACATTGCCACCGAGGGCATTCATTGGCATATATGCTATGAGTTGTGCCACATATGCTATGAGTAGTGCCACATGTGAACATGGGCTAACCAAGGGAACTTTTCTCCCTTTGGATTTTTACCCTTGAATATTAGGTGTGAAAGGACACCACATTTATTGTATTTTGATATTGTGGAGTTAACCCCCAAGCTCCACACATTCTATGCTATCCATCTTTGTGTGAGCATCAATCACCATCACTCTTGAGTGTTCTTGCTATCCATCTTTGTGTGAGCAGCATCAATCACCATCACTCTTGAGTGTTCTTGCTGCTGTTCATTCTCTGTGTGTGTCTCTGTCTGTGTGGAACCCTAACCCTAACAAGGGCTAGGATGTAACTTTCACATAAGCACCATGTACCCTATCTTATGTGATTGTAATTCTTCTTTTTAAATTTTATGTAATTTATTTCTTTTGTTTCTTCTTTTAGAATAACAAATTCAACCATGCATTATTGTCTCATGGTGTATGACACTTCCATTGTGTGGAGAACATTGATAGGAGGAGGATAACTTTTGACTGTGGAGTAATGGCTCTCTTCTTTCAAGAAAGCTGAGCAAATGTAAGTGAGACAAATCTTCTTTCATCTAATCTAGATTATTATAAAGGTTGGATTTAGGCATTCCACTATATTCATTCTTGATGTATAATGGTTATAGGTGATCAATAATGGTCCTAAGAAGAGATATTAGTGGGTTTTTTGCAATCAACTCCACAAAAAATATGGACTGATTGTAGTGATATGTTTGTGTTACCATAACAATGCAAGTATATTCCAGATTCATCCATAACATTGTTTGTGTTACCACAAAAATGCAAGCATATAGTATTTCATTCAGATTCATCAAACTCTAAATGGTGGTATGTGATTCAAGTTGCTCCTCATAGTAGCAAACATATATTTAAAGATAAGGATGTTGATCAAGAGAATCTTGTTATAATCAATACCCCACTATTCCACCCCATTTGGAAGTAGACACCACTCTTCCAATGGATTTAGAGAGACAAACACCACTCCCCCCATCGATTTGGAAGTAGACCCCATTCTTCCCATGGATTTTGAAAGGATGCAGGGGGGAAGAGAGCTTGAGCTCTTGCAAGCACACACACACACTCACAAAACCCTAATAGAGAACACACCATATACAAGAATAAGAGTACACATAATATGAAAGGTACTCAACCAATACATACACGGGTTCTCTATAGTGTGAACCCGACTAAATGAGCTGGCGCTATAACTATGCCAGTCTCTAGAATGGCTGTCACACAGCCTGTCATCCCACTGGCCGCATATCTCCCATGATCTCACCAACCATGCCAGTGGTGTAAGTGTGGGGCCTATCCCCCAGGCGGGTCATCAGTGGCCACCGCCTCACTAGACGAGCTCGATATCTCAACACTCCCCCTCGAGCTCAACTCCATCTCATGTACACCAAGCGAAGCCCTGAATCTGCGGAGCTTCTCTGTATCCAATGCTTTGGTGAAGATGTCAGCTACCTGATCCTCTGTGCTGACATAAACAAGGTCAAGGTCTCCTGCCAAGACCTTCTCTCTGATGAAGTGGTAGTGGACCTCTATGTGCTTCGTACGAGCATGAAAGACTGGGTTCCTGGCCAAATGTATACTGCTAATGTTGTCACAGAAAATGACAACTTGTCTATCCGTCGATAGACCCAAATCTGCAAGTAGCTTCCTCAACCAAGCTACCTCACATGCTGCTATAGCAGCTCCTCTGTACTCGGCCTCTGTACTCGATAGAGCAACCGTAGGCTGCTTCTTGCTGCTCCAAGTCACAGTAGCACTTCCCAAAGAAAACATGAATCCACTAGTAGATCTTCTATCTGAGATACTACTAGCCCAATCAGCATCTGTGTACCCATGTACACATATCTCTGTCCCAGTCTCATAGAATAGTCGACAATGCAAAGTAGACTTCACATACCTCAGTATGCGTCTCACTGCATCCAAATGCGGTTTCCGTGGAACCTGCATGAACTGACTCACCAACCCAACAGCATAGCTCAAATCTGGTCTGGTGATCGTCATGTAGATCAAACTTCCTACTATGCTCCTGCACATAGTAGGATCCTCCAAGATCTCTCTTGAATCTGCACTCAACTTGCCATTCTGATCCAATGGCACAGAAATAGGCTTACAGCCTGTCATACCATGCTTGGACAACATGTCCAAGCCATACTGTCTCTGCAGTAATCCAATACCATGTGGTGACCTAATCACCTCAATGCCCAAGAAATATCTGAGCTCTCCCAGATCCTTCATCTCAAACTTCTGTCTTAGCAAGATCTTTACATCAAAGATCTCTGCATCATGGTCCCCCGTAATGATCAAGTCATCTACATAGATGACAACAAGCACAACCCCTCTATTACCATGTCTCACATACAATGAGAAATCTGCATTGGCTACATGAAAGCCAATAGTGACAAGATATTCAGAAATCTTGTCAGACCATGCTCTTGGTGCTTGCTTTAAGCCATACAAGGCTTTCTTCAACCTGCAAACATGCTCGGGGTGACCCACATCCTCATAACCAGCAGGTGGCTGCAACATATACACCTCTTCTTGCAAATCCCCATGCAAGAATGCATTCTTTACATCCATCTGATGTAAAGACCATTGCTTTGACGCAGCCACTGCTATCACAACTCTCACTGTTGCCATCTTGGCAACTGGGCTGAAAGTTTCCTCATAATCAATCCCATATGTCTGTGCATATCCTTTGGCTACCAATCTAGCCTTGTACCTGTTTATGCTTCCATCACTGTTATGTTTAACTTTGTACACCCACTTGCATCCAATGGCTTTCTTGCCTTCAGGCAATTGCACTAAATCCCAAGTTTCATTTCCATATAGTACATCCATCTCCTCATCCATAGCTTTCTCCCAACACACATTTCCAACAGCCTCATCAATGCATGTGGGCTCTACAACCTGCACAACCTTTGCCATATATGCATAGTGATGTGCCACATAACCATCATATGTAAATCTCTGCACAGGGTTCTTCACTCTCCCTGATCTTCGCAGCTTTTCATTCATGGCTTCCATAGCCTTCTTTACACCAGGTGTTCTCATAGCTGGGATCCCAAGCTCCTCATCAAGGCTCATATCTGAGCCACTAGACTCTCCATCAACATGAGAATGCCCTGCAGAAATGTCAGGCATACCAAGGGGCTCAACCACTTTCTCTTTTCCTTTACGTGATGTAGTAATCACATTTGCAGGGCTGGTATTATGACGCAGCCTGCCACTCCATGGTCTATCAACAGACCCACTAGATGAGGACTCTCCTGGTCCACTCAAAGACTGTGATTGTTGACCTGCATTCTGTGCAACCACACTTCCACTCACATCAGCCCCAACAGCTTCTTTTTCAGCAGCATACCAGTTGCTCATCTCATCAAAGACAACATCCCTGCTTACCCTCAACTCACCTGTAGCAGGGTTATAACACCTGTATCCCTTTTGCTCAAGGGAATATCCAATAAACACACATTTTTCAGCTTTCGGATCCAGCTTAGTTCTCAGCTCATCTGGCACATGCACATATGCAATGCATCCAAAAACTTTCAGATGAGACAAATCTGGTTTTCTGCCAGTAAACCTCTCCTCTGGAGTTACATCATGTATGGCTGCAGTTGGAGTCCTGTTCATGATGTATACTGCTGTAGAAACAGCCTCAGCCCAATAGCAATGCGGCATATTCTTCTCTTCCATCAATGCTCGCGCAATCTCAGCAATGTACCTGTTTTTCCGCTCAGCAACTCCATTTTGCTGCGGAGTGTATCTGCATGTATACTGTCTCCGAATACCATTCTTCTTCAAATATTCAGAGAACTCATTGGAGAAGTACTCTCCCCCTCCATCTGACCTTAGGCACTTTACATATTTCCCTGTTTGCTTTTCAACCAAAACTCTGAAATTCTGAAAGTGAGTGAACACCTCACTCTTCTCTTTCATGAAATATATCCACACTTTCCTTGTGTGGTCATCAATGAAAGTGACATAGTACCTGCAGCCTCCCATAGACACGGTCTTCGTAGGACCCCATACATCTGAATGCACAACATCTAGTGCATTTTTGCTCACATATCTGTTACGTGGAAACACATGCTTTGTTTGCTTCCCAAATTGGCATGCTTCACAGATTTTATGCATACCTTCCACTTTAAATTTTGGCAGCCCTGTCACAATTCCTTTTGTCTACATAGTCTTCAATCTCTGCACATTCACATGTCCAATTCTTTTATGCCATATGTCTGTGTCTGTAACAATTCTTGAACCATTTGCAAACATCGCAGCACTCATCTCAGGCATGTCTACATCCAACGTAAACATTCTGCCCACTCTGTTGCCTTTTGCAACCAACCTGCACTTGTCTTTAAAATCTTCAACATAACATCCATCAGGGTTAAACCGAACCTGCAAACCCTGCTCAATCATCTGGCCAATTGAAACCAGATTCTTTGTTATGTTCGGTACATGAAGTACATCTGCAAGGTACTTCACTTTGCCATCCTGCATAGACAATGGCACATCTCCAACGTGGGCAATTGGATGAGCAGTGTCATCCCCTGTTTCCACAAAACCTGGTCTTTTCGGGTTTTTCATCTCCTTGAACCACTCCCCATGACTCGTCATGTGGTTCGAAGTGCCTGAATCCACATACCATACATTATCTTTTTGTGCTGCATCAACATTTTCAGACATGGCATTCACGACATGCTGCATAACAAACAACCTTTCATTATCCTCATTATTTCTGCTTGAGGATGCATAGTTGTTTTGCTGCACTTTCCCATTTTGCATGTCAGCCTGCTTTTTGTAACATTCTGACTGCACATGTCCAGGCTTACCACAATAATAGCATTCACGTGCATCATTATATTGCCTTTGCCAATTTCCACGGCCTCTTTGACTCCCCCTGCCTCTGAATTTGCCTCTTCCACCTGCGTGTTGTTGTTGTTGATTCTGGGACTGTTGTTGTTGTTGTTGCTGCTGCTGCTGGCCATAATTCTGATTGTTCGGCCACCTCCTTGACCACGTCCACGGCCTCCTCTACCTCGTCCTCTTCCTGAACTCGTGTAGAAGGCCTGTTGCTCTGAACTGTTTTTGCTTTGTGAAGACTGTTGGTCTTCACCCAAGCTCTTCTCTTCGATAATCAGCATAGACACCAAATCTGTAAAGTTGGGAATGTTTTCCCGAGTCTGAATAGACGTCTTAAACGCCTTATATTGTGGCCCGAGACCATGTAGACAGACTTCCACCTTGTCATCATCATCTACTGACACACCAATAGATGCAAGGGATTCCACAATACCCTTTATCTTCAACGCATAGTCATTCACAGACATGCTCTTTTTCTCCACAGTATGAAGTTCATTCTTCAACTGTATCTTACGTGCCTTGGTGTTTGTTTCATAAAGCTTTACCAAGGTGTCCCACGCCTCCTTGGGGGACTTGGCATCCTGAATGTGCCCAATCATGGTGTCCTGTATACTAATGGAGAGCCAATACATAACCTTCCTGGCTCCTTGGTTCCAGTCTTTAAACTCTTTCACATCTGCAACAGTCGGATTTATATCCGGTATCTTCGGTGCCTCTTCATGCTCACCTTTTATGTAGTCCCAATAACCTTTTCCCATCAGGAAATTCGTCAACCTGAACCTCCAAGCATGGAAGTTATTCTTATCCAGCTTCTCAGCCACAATCTGAGTTATCCCATCATTTGACATCTTGCCAAACACACAACTTTACCAGAAACTGCACTCTGGTTTTTCTGCACAAATGCTGTATTTTCTGCACAGCGGTACTGCAGTACTCTCAAATGTCACAACCAGTGACTTCAATGCACATACATACACCCAATGGCAACTATAGACCTCTTTGCAGCACCCACAGTGTCTGCACAGTCAATCTGTCTTCCTGTAGTTCTTAAAACAGAGTTCTGCAGAGAACTGATGACTTACCCGCAGTGCTCGAAATCGCCTGCTTTCTGAAAAACGGAGGTCCAGACGCGACCGAAACGCGTTTTCGGCCCGAAAATTCAGTCCAAAGGTCAGTCCAAAGGACTATATAGTTGCCCTATAGCTTTACTCCCGCGAAGAAAGCTCCTCAATCAGAGATCGTTTGCCGATGCCTCCCGTAGAGCTCCCGACAAGGGTGTAGTCACCAACACAATAGGGAAGAGTAGTTGAAGCTCTTACCCTCGTACCGCTTCCTGTGGTTCTCTTGCTTGCAGCTCATCCCTTAGCACGAACCAGGCTCTGATACCATGAAAGGATGCAGGGGGGAAGAGAGCTTGAGCTCTTGCAAGCACACACACACACTCACAAAACCCTAATAGAGAACACACTATATACAAGAATAAGAGTACACATAATATGAAAGGTACTCAACCAATACATACACGGGTTCTCTATAGTGTGAACCCGACTAAATGAGCTGGCGCTATAACTATGCCAGACTCTAGAATGGCTGTCACACAGCTGTCACACAGCCTGTCATCCCACTGGCCGCATATCTCCCATGATCTCACCAACCATGCCAGTGGTGTAAGTGTGGGGCCTATCCCCCAGGCGGGTCATCAGTGGCCACCGCCTCACTAGACGAGCTCGATATCTCAACAGATTTGGAGGTAGACACCACTCCTCCCATGGATTTGGAAGCGCTAAGGAATGATTATGAAGAGAAGTTGGGTTTTTACCAAGTTAGAGGAGGTAGGAGATTTAGAGATAGCATTAAAAGTAAACTTATTTGATATGTTCAACTTAGCACAAAAGATGAAAAAATTGAAATTATCTCAAGGATGTAATTCTCTCTCTCTCTCTCTCTCTCTCTCTCTCTCTCTCTCTCTCTCTCTCTCTCTCTCTCTCTCTCTTTGACATTGCAAAGAAAAAAAATCAAAAAAAGTTTTTTTACATAACTTGACCGAGTTATGGGATACCCAGACACATGTTCTTTTTAATTCATGGGAGGCATTTAAAAAAATGTAATTTCCACATAACTCGAATGAGTTATGTAAATAACCTTTGAATAGTCGCCACGTGTGCAATGTTGTCGAATTTAATTTTTTGGTTTTTTTACGAAACTCGATCGAGTTATGCACTACAATTGATTAGATTTGTATTTTTAACAATTAGCTCCATAGGATCGAGTTTACATCAGTTCTCTAGAAGAATCAATGCTACAAGATCTATAATCCCACCAACCCACTCTATTTTGGAGCCCCCAACTTTATATATATGTGTGTGTGTATACATGTAATGATAATGATGATGATGATATTTTAACATCCAGTGAAAGCCAAAAATATGACCTATGGGACCAATGTAGGCAGTACATTAGTTAGGGATTTATTAGGACTAAGGGTCCATAAGACTATACAAGCCCATACATCATTTAAGGATTGCGAGTTTATAGGGAAAGAAAGTGAAAAACCTATGGTTATATGGCTAGAAAATGAAAAACCTTCAATTTGACGTAGGAGATCAATTAGGTGAAAGTGAAAGTGAAAAACCTATGGTTTGATCTATTAGGAGAGATCAATTTATAGGGCTAGAAAGTGAAGAACCTATGGTTTGACATAAAATTAGCTGAGTTTCTAAATCTATGGGGTATGTAAGATACTCCAACCTGTTAATCATTCTCATGGACATCCACCTAGAACTTTCTCACATTCTAGTATGGCTCCTATAATTCTTATATTTCTTAATCCTGCACAAGTGGGTACTTGACCAAGTCTGTCACATCATTAATATGTTCACCATTGAGCATCCTTTGTAAAAATTCATGCAGGTGATGGAATAACTTGACTATTCCCAAGGGGTGATACATGTTATTTTTTTGCACAACAAATGCATATAAACACCCTAGTCTCCTGTACTCCATAAGTTTGCAACCACCATAAACTGTCTCGTTTCCATTTTGATTAATCCTAGAATTGATACAGTTCAATTGGAGCTCCTTGTATACCTGGAATTTTGATTAATCCTAGAATTGATACAGTTCAATTGGAGCTCCTTGTATACCTGGAATGTATATGTCACCATAACTACGGTTTTCTATTGCTTTTATAAACTTTTACCTGTCCAAATGGAGCAGAACTTTGTAAGCATGCTATTCTGGACTCATAGGATATCCCTCTATGATATTTCCCTAGGTTGCCCTTGGGGGACTAGATAGTCGGCCATTTTTGTCTAGGAGGTACAAAATCATGTTAGAAATTTAATACTGGTAGTTTGGTCCACTTTCCCATATCCCTTAAAACTACCATTTTCCCATATCCCTTACACACATGGCTTTTGACCGGGAGCAAGTACATGATGGTGATTAGACCTTACATGCATGGCTTGATTGGATTCAGACCTGTGTAAGCTACCCATCAGGCTGGGTGGAAATGTAAATTGAAATGAATTATGACTAGCTAAAAATAGCCATTATTTCTCTTGTTTTGGACCTTGATTGGTACAATGCATCCTTAAGCATTACTGATCATTGCCTTCAAACCTTATCCAAAACTGATCATTGTAAGGTGCACAAATCACTAAATTTGTGGTTTTAGACCTTGGAGGCCCAAAATTTAACTGCCCTTGGAGGCCCAAATTTGTGGTTTCATAAATTTAACTATCCCCCTAGCTAGGCTACCAAGGGTAGCACATGTCTTAGAGTGTCTAGTCGAGAATAAGATTTGGCAAGATGATAATCCCAAGGATGAATAACGCACATGCCAGAAGCTATCTAAATCAATGCCCAAAAGGCTAAATTTGTACCAAGCGAGTTTCTTAAATGAGTAGGAAAGCCATATTTTGTAAAAAGATGGCTGATAGCATGTTGGATTTGCCTGATTATATGGTTTGTAACATCGAGATGGATTCAAGCTTTGATACGTGCATACTTTCAGAGCTAGACTACCCACTTCTGGGAGGGTTTTGACTTTTGAATCCATTTGTTCTATTTGGCAAGCTATCAAAAATTAAGAAAATTTCATAAGTATCTTATTCATCGCATCCGGTTTTCGGAATCAATAAACAAGCATTTTGACATACATCCCCAAGTTAGAAATGTACTAAATTTAATATGCATGTAAACTATGTATAGATGAAGGTATGTACATGAGCATGTGGCCACCTAATGATTAAAAGGACTACTTTAGGTCAGGTGTGTTTCTAAAATTTCCCATCTGACCCTCTATCCCATAACAACTCGCCTACATTCTAACTTTTGATCCATACCTCAAAATGGGATGTTCTTGTAGTCTAAAATTATCTACACATTCCAAGCTTTCCAATGATGTAAAGACTATGTAAAACTGTGCACTCTATTAAAATTTATTTCATTTTAGGCAACAATACATGTGTAAAGAATTGCCCAAAGTGTCTCAAAAGTAGGTGTTATTGATAATATCAAATATGGAGTAGCCATTGCCTCTTTTTGATACTTTGCTTATTTTTGTACATTTATCCTTGTTTGAAAGTGGAGTAATACTCAAAACTGGTCCTGAACTTGAGGGTAAAGCCTGGATAAGCTCATTAATTATCCACAAATCATCGTGACAACCTCGTTTCTCCCGAATTTCCTTTCCTTTTTGTAATGTTGGTTTTTCATTGTGCTTATTGTTTGATGAAGTGTCCTTTGCATTTGCACTACTTTTACCTCTTTAGAACTGTTCACTTTGGTGCTTGAGCTTTGAAGGTTTTTGATTAAGGAATACATGCATGTAGATGAGACTGGGTGGGATTCCATGTAATTCCTTAAGAATGATCGGCTATGAATCAGCCTTGTTGTGTCAGAAATTGAGCCCTCTGTTTCTTCATCAGCCTCTGATTCTTCCTGCATGAGAGCTGTGACTAGATATGAGGATTTGTGAGAGTTCTCTTCACTAACTAGTAAATCAACAACCTTTCCATGGGGCAAAGTTAGTTCGACAAACTGATCCTCCTAGTTTATGGCACATTTGTTATGAGCCATCCATGTTCAACTTAAAATTATCTCTCTCCTATATGCATAACATAAAAACTACCTTCTAAGGGATTATTTCTAATGAATAAGAAGCATTTAAAATACCCATGTAGTTTATGGTATACCCATTTTAAAAGAAGATAGGACTGGGTTTGACTAAAGTTGTGGATGACCTAAAGGTTTTCCACACTTCATAAGCCATTAATCTCTTGTTAGCACACCAGGCTCGACAAGACCAAGTGACAATTGTTTCAAATTGGGTTGGGAATCCTAGCCACAACCGTCTTGGTTCAATTTAGTTTTTTTCATCTTCAGAGACAGGGATAATAACTTCTGCTTTGTTTATGTAAATTCCTCATCTTCTCCGCATCTCTTTTTTCTCTAGCACTTTTGCTTCCTTAAGCACTTATCTTTTCATTTCCAATTCAGCCTAGTGGTTGTTTTACAGAATAGATTTCCTTCAATACATTATCAGTCAAGGGCCCATGGAATTTTCTTAGTTTTTCCATGGAAGGGCCAATTCTTCATCAAGGGCCCATGGAATTTGCTTAGTGTCTAGCTTTCCTGGCAAGAAAAAATCATTTTGGTCGTGGAAAACCAAGAACTTTTCTTAGCAGGGGTTCAAAAAATTGACCCACTAGGGAACCTACCTTCAGAGAGTGTCAAAAATATCTATTTTCTATGCCTTTTGAAGCTATGGGGCTCTAGTCCTTAATGAGATTAGCTTATAGGCCTAGCCCCAACCAGATCTAGTCCCAAATACATTGATTTAATCCAACTCAAGGTAGAACGCGCTAATAGCTGGTATACCAAAGTTGTTAGAGTCAAACTTGGTGTGTTTTCAAAACTGGTCCACAATGAGGGTTCGGGAAACATGCATGAAAAACTGACCTCACTTGATGGATTTTTTGATTGGTTTGCATAAGCTTTCAGAATCTAGTCTCTAAGAAGTGAGTTGACAAGCATGGACTCTCTGGTACAGACTTGCTCTGTGCAAAACCTTATTAGGGACAGACTCACAAGTTAGGAGTTATAATTGCTCCAAGAGTACTCTCCTTCATGATTTTTTCAAGTTCCAGACTTGGAGAAATTTTGGTTTTTTTCTCTAAAAGAAGTTGAAAAAGGCTTTTAGCTCGTCTGATACTTGTCCTATTAGGATTAAACTTGACAAGTGGGCTTCTTGGGGTGTCAAGCACACTATGGATGCTTCAAAACAACTTTTCCAAGAATATCATCTAATTTTAGCAAGAACTATTAAAAATAGGCAGTAATCCCATTGTGTTAGATCAGGATTGAATTTGGTATGCTTAAGTGCCACCGCCCACATAGTTGTAAGCTGAAATTTGCTAATGGGTGTCCGGTCTAGGGGGAAAAAGCCATACATTTTCTTAAGGCCTATGGAGCAGCCATAACTTTGAGCTTTTTCCCCTAGACTGGACACCCATTAGCAAGTTTGAGGTTACACCAGGAATTCTACCAAATTGATTTAGTGTATATTCTCAATGTAAATGTCACACCGGACTTCACAAACCTAGGTTAGTCCCAAAAACTACTAAAAATAAGTACCGATAGAATTTGCTCAAGCTGGGCTTGCCTGGGAAGGTCCATGATTAAAGTTATTTGTTTGGGCTCAAAATTCCTGTGAGGGTAGGCCAATGCAAGGTTAATACAACCCTCAGCTCAGAATTTCCAAATCCTAAATGCTAAGGGAGAATAGATCAGGCATTCTTCTGATTTTACAAAGCTTTTTAACACTGCCTTAACTTGTTTGGTTCATATCTGGAGTTCTAGGACTCCGATTTTGATCTTCTTACAGTCAAGATCTATCTTCAAAAAACAAGGAATCCAAATTTTCAATCAGATTTCAATTATGGAGTACACAAAATTTTTTTAATGGCAGTTTAGGGAATTCCTACTTCTTACATACGTTTACCTTTGAACCCTACTTCGTAGTGTTGATATGATTAAAGATGTCTAGGTTACCACTAATATGCAGGGTTTAAGATTTAAAACTTAGATGTGGTGGAGGCTCCCTTGATATCACTGAGATGTCCAAAACAGGGTCAGAACTTCCTGTCGCACACCCATCTATGCTCAAAATGTCTTTCTTTCTTGTTTTGCGAGTGTAAGATCAAACTCAAAGACTACTTTCTTGGGAAAAGTTAGAAAAATGGGTAGAGTTTTGGTATGATTTGAGTGTATAGGAGATGTTGGACTGACTTACAACAATGACCCAAAAGAGTATACTGCTAAATGGTGTAAGTGGATCCGAGGGTGAAATACAAATGCTTACCAACCCTTATCACACTTATTAATTTTTTTGTGGATGTTGTGGTGCTTCTTAGGGACCTTGCTATAGCTGTTTGTATGGCATCAACACCCGCCACCTGAAATCCTCATCGAGATTTGCTAAATGCAAGTTGAAAATACACATAAACATGAGAATTTAAACCATTATGCATAGAATCAGTGAGGTGTAAGGTAAGTAAAATCTGCCATGCTGAATCTAAAGGCACAACCAGTTTCTTAATCCGATGCTTTGTGCATAAGTTATAAGCTTTGAGAATTTTCTTCTACTTATTGTAATGTTATAAGTTAACAATGTTATGCAAAAACCTGAAAAAAACCTCACAAAACCTTTCAGCTGCTGTAAATGGGAACTGGAGAAATGAAAATGACATTGATCCAATGATTTGTTCATGCATTATAAGCTTTGAGAATTTCCTTAACAATGTTATGCAAAAACTTGATAAAAAACTCACAAAACCTTTCAAGTGCAAACGGGAATTGGAGAAATCAAAATGACATCAATCTCAGGTATTCACTCAATCCCATGGAAATAACCAATGCTCAAAATTCTTCAAAAATATGATTAAGCTTAAATATCTCTTAATTAGTGTGACCTCCTAGTTGACACTGAAAATGTTAGGTGATCCTAAGAGCTTGGAATGGATCAAGATTGGAGCTAAGAACTTAGGCTACTCCCCAAGGACAGTACGTTTAAGTTAAAAGCTTACGTTGCCTTCTCAAAGCATATGTCATTGGGAGCTTTACCTTAGAGCTTCCTGATTATGAGTTGTTAAAATTACAGCAATGTGATGAGCTATGGTGGATCAAATGCTAGAATCAACATCATTAACAAAGAGATTAGATGATAATTAAGACGTGATTAATTAATTGATAGCTTAATGTAGGCATGGATAATAAAAAACCAGCAAGTTCTCATTAGGCCAATGCCTCAATTTATAGAGTTTACATCCAAGCATCTAATCCCACTGATTTCTCCTTGATTCACTCCACCTCTTTTGCTTGATTTTTTCCACCTCTTCACTTTTTCCAAAATATCTCCACACCTCCTAAATCTCCTCATGCTACCCTTTATTCTCTCCCAGTAGATTCTTCTCACCTTTTCACAGGTTCTCTCACATTTACACATTCTCTTTTACAGCCTCTTGCCAAGGGCTTGTTCCCGCACACACCCTATTCACTTGTATATTTCAACACCTCCCCTCTAGTGAATACTCTTAGCACACCTGGACTCTATACCAAGTTTCCCTCTTACTTGATAGTCCGCGACCAGTGCCTAGCACACCTTCCCTCAAGTGAACAATCCTAGCACACCTGGACCCTATACCAAGTTTCCCTCTTACTTGATAGTCCGCGACCACCCCCAGTGCCTCAAGTCCCTAAACTCATAGTCCTTGACACTCTCTCTGTCTATGTGTCCAAGGCTACTATAAGTGCCCGTGACCTTGACTAAAGTGCTCACACATACATCTACCACATGGCCTACAACATCGGTGGCTCAGAGGTGGGTTTACTTTGTTGGGGCAGGTTACATTGGGTTGTGGGGTTTCTCTCTCTCTCTCTCTGAGATTTTCACATGGCTCCTCACTCTTTGGAGCCTCACATCTTCTCTTGTCTTCAGTCTTCTTATTGTGGCAGCTTCTCTTCACGTGTCCATGTCTTCCTCTTCTTTCAGTCTTCTTCTTGTGGCAGCTTCTCTTCTCGTGTCCATGTCTTCCTTCAATGCTTCCTCTAGCTCTTCTTCTTGATGTGGATCCTCCTCTTGGAAAGAGATGTTCTTCATCTTTCATGGCTGGGGCCATGAGCTTGTCCGTCACTTCTTGCTCCATGTGAGCAACATATTTAAATGTTTTATTGACAGTTCTTTTGGGCTTTTGATGTTTATCTTGTGTCATTATGCAATGCAAACCCAAATCTATGCGGGAGGTCTTACCTCTTGCCTTATTCTGGACAAGGGCAGTATCTGTCTGATCCCATTTTTACACTGATGTATGTGCCCAATACATAAGGCATATGGCATTCATTCTTATGCACATTCCCAAATGCAACTCTGGCTATGAATAACCTTGAATTTGAGTGTGATTTGCAAGCATTAACTAAGGGTTAAATGCAAAATGATGATTGCCATAAATTTATCAGCATAATTTTATCAAAAATTACATTAAATCAAGGGTAACCAATTTGTACGGAATGGTTGGAGTATCAAACCATCTCCGAATTGCAATCTGAAGTTATAGGGATCTATATCAGCTACCTAATGGTTAATTTAAACCCTGCATGCTTGAAAACGCTTGGGGCTAAGAGGAATTAGACCCATTGCAACTGGAGAAGACAAGATCTCATTTTTCCTCAAAAAAAACTACGCCTGCAAATCAGTGAAAATCGGGAGCTGTGGTCGGCGGTTTGCTGCACTGACTTGATGGGCTGGAGCACAACTGAATTAGCTATGCTGGGCTAGAAGCATTTCCCCTAATGTTTCTCGTGGAGGGAGATCAAGCCCCTCCACTGGCTGGGGGTACAGTGAGCTAGTTAAAAAAGAGATGAAAATATTAATTTTCTACTAATCCTAATTAGCCAGGTGATTAGCAAGATAATGGGATCACAAATTGATGGATTCTAGGCTAGGCTCTGATACCATGTTAAAATTACAGCAATGTGATGAGCTATGGTGGATCAAATGCTAGAATCAACATCATTAACAAAGAGATTAGACGATAATTAAGACGTGATTAGTGAGTAATTAACTGATAGCTTAATGTAGGCATGGATAATAAAAAACCAGCAAGTTCTCATTAGGCCAATGCCTCAATTTATAGAGTTTACATCCAAGCATCTAATCCCACTGATTTCTCCTTGATTCACTCCACCTCTTTTGCTTGATTCTCTCCACCTCTTCACTTTTCCCAGAATATCTCCACACCTCCTAAATATCCTCATGCTACCCTTTATTCTCTCCCAGTAGATTCTTCTCACCTTTTCACAGGTTCTTACACATTTACACATTCTCTTTTATAGCCTCTTGCCCCAAGGGCTTGTTCCCGCACACACCCTATTCGCTTGTATATTTCAACATGAGTGTGCTAGCGCGTTGTGTGCATCCTCACTCTATTGTCATATCGAAAAGCTCTATAGATGTGGGTATGGAGAAAGAGATTTATTTATCTGGATAGAGACAAGTAGATTCCTACACTATGGATCAATCTCCCAAGAGGTGGCTCATGAGAGGGAGATCCTATAAACATTCATCCATCTAGCTATGCAAGGATTCAATCAAACAAAATATAAGGAATAGAGTACGGAGAAAAGGATAGAGAGCTCACAAGTATTCTATTATAAGAGGAATGATTGTGTATTGCTCTGTCTAAATTACCTTATATACAAATGGCTATTTGGCTGGTCATAACTAAAAAATAGTCTATGGCCATTGTCTGGCCTTGAGAAACTATACATATGAAGTCATAGGCTTTCCCATTTAGTGTTAAGCATTTCCAGTGCAATATTACAAATCATAGGCTTCTATTACATATAGATAAGATAGCAAAGCGTAGTCGTACAAAAGATAAGATTTTGTTACATATGAGTAAGATGGAAAAGCGCCTTACAAATGTAGAATAGGTGAGGCCATGTTGGTAGTTGAAGTGGTTATGTTGACACATCTCCATTAATGACCCAACCCATTGGGGATATTAAACACAAGGGAATCTTGAGGTTACCAAACATACACCTACTCTCACTAGCCTTCCCGCCCTAGTCACATGTGCTAAGAGTGACATACACCAACTCTTAGTAGTCTTGCCATCCTAACCACATGTGCCAAGAGTGACCATTGTCAATTATGCTATAAATAAGGGTTAAGTTGATGAGATCTCAAGGATATTATCTAAAAACTCTCAAAAGATGTGAAATTGAACTTTTAAATATGGCCCCAATGTTCCTAATACAAAACATGCAAGGGGAAAGTGTTGAGATCATTAGAGAGAGAGAGAGAGCACAATGGAGAGAGAGTGATTACACAACACAATGATGAATGAATTATCTGCATAAGACTTCCACCATGTACCATGCCTTCTTTTATCCCTTAATAAGAGGTGGTTTCACAACTAAGGTGTTCACACCAAAACACCTAAAAAACTTTTCACACCATTGAGACTTTGACTCTTCTAACACTCCCCTCGGAGCGAAGATGGTGAGACCCGAACACAAAAGAAGCAACCAAGCTCCAACTCCATCACATTATCACTATATAGAGCCCCTATATAGAGCCCCTCTATGATCGAAGCTAAGATTATTACTTAGTCACCCCTGCTCGACTCCTAATTGGGATAAGAATACATCTTTGTCTTTTATAGCATTAAGGCTTTACAACATATCCAAAAGACATTAAGAATAATCAAAATTTGGGGGACAACTGGGCAGTAGAGAACCCATGACTATAAAATATTCAAATTCCAGAGGACATACCAGGTAGAGAACCCTTGACTCAAATAAAAAAGGAAGTTGAGGAGAAAGAGTCTCCCCTCTCGCTGTCGATGAAAATCCTTTTGCATCATTGTTTCCAAGCCAATGGGACTTGGAGCTCATGTATATTTTTCAAGGAAGATACTATGAATGAAGCCCATGACCCTGAAGAAAATCCCAAAGTTACAACAAGTTGTAGTGCCTTGGTTCACATACATGGTATTGAAGGTTGCGCAAGTCATGCATGTGAAGGTGGTTGTCGATGAAGACCATGTGAACTGCTTCATGAAAGAAGCATAAGATGTACCAAAAACTGCAGCTATGTGTGGTGCTACATGGCAGGCATAAGAGGAATAAAAAACGTAAAAATCCTAAAAATGTAAAAACCCTAAAAAACATAAAAAGGCAAAAACCCTAAAAAACACAGAGAAGTACATAAGCATGATGGCATGAAAAAAAGGGGTTAGCTAGGGATGAGCATGCTGGGATGGAAAACATAAGTGAGAGGTGGATAGGGTGGCTCTAATACCATGTTGAGATTACATAGTGCATCAGAGAGTGAGAGAGATGAAGGAAAGAGAGAGAGAGAGAGAGAGAGTGCGGGAGCACAACACAATGATGAATGAATTATATACAAGAGAGAGAGAGTCATTGCACAACACAATGATGAATGAATTATATAATGCTTTTTTAGGCACTAGGGCCCTATCGTTTATCCCTTAATAAAAGGTGGTTCACACCAAAAGACCTAAATAACCTTTCACACCACTGAGACTCTGACTATTCCAAAAAAAAAAGCTACAAATAATGCAACTAGCTAGCCATCATCACAATGTTTTCATTGCCATGGTCCACATAGAGTGACAAAGTGTCCAAACAAGCAGTCTCTCTAACACATTGCTACCCCTATGTAAAGAGATTATGGTCAGTACAAAAACTATCCATTGAGAGTCACAAAAGACTCCAGAATGGATAAAGCACCCATAACAAATCTTAGTTTCTTAACGGCTTAACCTCAATAATACCTTTGAATGTGCTCACATGATTCTACTAAGAGCAAAGATCAGTCTCACAAAAGAAGCCTCAAGATTATGAACCTACAAAGTAAAGCTCAAGATTGTGAGCCTATTAACTTTGGTGCATTACCATAAGAATATCCTCCTATACCTAGGGGCCTAGGTGATTATCCTAAACCAGTTGAAGAAGATCTTGGATTAAAAACAACTAACAATTGGATCAGAAAAAGGGACAAACAATTGGTCAAGAAGTGTCAAGATAAGTACAAATGGAGGCTCAATAACGTAAAATGCATGGATATAATTCCAAATATAATGTTTGATGAGCCTAGTGGATAAAGTCTTGACATGCCTAAGCCTATTCTGGAGGATTCATTAGAGGAATTTGAAGAATAATCAATCAGGGAAACATACCTAATTGATCATATATTTAATGACTTCATATCATTTCCACCTCAAAAAGGTAGTGTTTATACACTCCTATACCATAGAGAATCCAGGTCTAGCTCCTAGTGAGAGCAAGTGAGAGCATTGAGAGTGGGTGTCAACCAAGAGACATCGCTAGACTCTCCTCATTTCTATCAATATAAATGAGAATTCCCATAGGTACACTACTTCAAGGCACTCCTATTCCCATAGGTACAATACTTCAAGGTATTCATATTCCCATAGGTACAATACTTCAAGGCAGCCTCATCCTATGGAAAGACCTTTACAATTGGATGAAAGGAAAGCTTTAAGTAGAAGAATTAGAAGAGCTAACACTAGTGCAAGATAAAAAATTAGATTCTCCAAGCCCCATAAGAAAAGACTCATCCTCAACTGCCCCCTCACACTCAAGACCCATCCTCATCATCAGTAGTCCCTTAGAGCAATGTAACATCTACTTCCCAAATGCCTCGATGCTAAACCGCACCAATGATTTTACATCTCAAGTACCGTAACCAAAAGCCTCACCATCAAGCACAAAGGCCTCTATGCTAGCTACCCCTTCAATATTAAGACCAAGCTTCATCATTGACAACCTCCACCACCTCCAAGGTCTCAACCTCCGATTGCCTTCCTCAAAATCATGCCTCTCCACCCAAAACAATTACAAGGGAACCCACCCTTATACTATGATCAAAACAATCATTGATGGGTGCCAAAACCTCTTCTCTTTGCTTAATGATTCTTTGATGGGAACACTAAAGTTTGGTTCCCAAAGAGACCCTTAAAGAAGCCAAACAAACAGCCCAAGAAGAGGAATAAGCAAGGCAGAAGAACAAATCATGGAGCAACCCTACCACTCATTATGGGTGTGAGTGCCAACAAGGTTCCTCAAAGCCCAAGGGTACTATGAGGTTATATCCTCATTTGAATGACCAAGCAAGATGTAATCCCTCGTCCTCTACAAGCTTTGAGGAATAAGCAACAAAGAAGACACCAACCACAATGAGGCATTGGGAAAAAGATCCTCAAAGTCAACCAAGGTAGGTGCCTAAATCTGTTCTAATTGGCCAAGGGTACTACGAGGGTAATACCATTATATGGGTACCCAAGCCAGTTCAAAGAAAAGGATCCTCACCATCAACCGCCATTGCCTAAACTTCTATAGCAATGCCACAAATAATTCGGTGAGCAAAAAACAAGCAAGCAAAGCACAAAAACCTTCTACCAAAAAAAGCGAAAGCCATAAGAACCTGCTTGCAAGACGAATGCTAAGAAAAAAAGATTAATGTGCATGAGCCTCCTAAACTACTTCTTTGAAGAATTATCGGCTGCATCCCTTACCATAGTGGTAGAACCACGAGAACCCATCTGAAGAGCGCTCACGTGAGGGCAACGCTTTGACTTCATTAGCAAAGTTTTCTTTTCATATCTGGCCAAGAGCTTCATTAATTTCAAAAATGCGGGCTATATAATCTCTAGAGTTCTACATTGGTTGCTAAGGTTCAATAGGAGCTACTCCTACTCCTATTTTGTGGGTCCTCACTATAAGTTTAACCATCTAAGGTTGACCCCATAAATGCATCAATTCTATAGTAGATGTAAGCACTTTGTGCTTCCAAAGGAAAATTTCAGTAAGGGTCAAAGAAACCACTCATGCTTTGGGAAACTTATCCTTCTAAGTTTTTGTAGCAACTACTTGTTGGTAAAGTTATATCAAAGTGTGTTTTAGCAATGGCTTCTACAGTGCCCGATCAAAAGGCTATGCATGTAGGATCAATCAAACATAATAGGAAGCAAAAGAAAAATCTATCCAAGCATTAAAAATTGCTACCAAAGTGGCATTATTGTATAATCTATAGTATACATTTTAATGACATGAGTTTTCTATTCAATTTGCCTCCATTTCAATGTTCATAACTATGTGCTTTGGTAATGTGAGGGAAAAAACTAGTTTATTTTTATTTAATAAATTTTAAAGCTAGTTAACTTCCTTATTTGGGACCTATGACAGAGTGCACACTATGTTGCCAAAGTAGGTGATACATTAAAACTGAAAACACTTGCCATTATGACCAACCAAAGCATTTTGGCATTAGAGACAGTAGAACCATAGGAAAAAACCCACAATGCTCAGTGCAATGTAGGTAACTAACCTTTTAGGTAACTCTAACATACACAAGATTTTGAGGCAATGCAAAGCTAGGATAGGGGTTACTTGGTTTCCTAGCTATTCACAATTCGTCATCTCACAATTCGTCATGCACATCTTTGCCCACTTGACCCTTCTTTGTCATTTTCTTAAGCACGGCTTTTCCAATAGACTTAAAATAGTTTCACTGCCAACAATTCACTCCAAACACAAATGCTTAGTTATGACCATTCGCTTCAGCCTTTTCTCAATACACAAGTCCATTGCAGGATTAGAAAACAAAGAACACCCGAGTAACATCATTGTCCTTACCAATAGCTTGGGCATATTATGAGATTTGTACAACCATACAGACATCACTTTCTTTTTCTAAAGAGACTTCTATTAAGTATTAAAAAATTTTACAAGAAGGGAGATTTCAAACCAAGCAAGAGAAAAATCTCAACCAATCTGGTGCCTTGTGCTACCAACAAGGTCCCATATTAAAGAGAGTGAAAAAGATATCATGATCCCATTGTCTCATGAATTGGCCATGTTTTCTCTTTGCAACCATTGAAGATCCTTGAATCTTGGCCCAAGTGGCCATGAGTATGTGGATAATATCACATCCCATCTTGTAAATGCATTGTGTATCATAAACCAAAGTGCCCTCCATGGCCTCAGTGCATCTAGCCTTCCAGATGTGCTAGGTTATGATGCTAGCAATGATCTCCCATATAGTGTGCAATCTTTTTGCTTGAGAACTCTAGCATGTCATGAAGATGGCACCGTCAACCTACTCCCTAGATAACCTGCATGACCATGTCTCTATCGTTCCCTTCAAACATGATTTGCAGCTAACCGTGTTAACCAAACAACAGCACCAAAACAAACATAGGCATCCCTCCTCATCCTTGCAAAAAGGTGTGCTATTGCAATCCAAATCGTTTGCGTCTCCCATAAGCAATGGTAGACTGTCTTTGAAGCTCCTGCACTCCCATAAGCAATGGTAGACTGTCTTTGAAGCTCCTGCACTCCCATAAGCAATGGTAGATACGTAGCCTAACTTTGACATATCATGAAGATGGCACCGCCGACCCACACCGTAGGTAACCTGCATGACCATATCTATGTCATTCCCTTCAAACATGATTTGCAAGCTCATCAACCAAACACCACCACCAAAACAAACGTAGGTATCCCTCCTCATCCTTGCAAAAGGGTGTGCTATTGCAATCCAAATCCTATGTGCCTCCTTGCATTCCCATAAGCAATGGTACTCTTGCACATCTCAAACTTCTCCAACAAGCTGGGCTAGCACCGACGACTGATCTCCACTGGTTGGTGGCAAGGCCACCATGTAGAGAAAGCCAAATAAAAGAGAAAATCTTCGTTTCCCTGTGAGAGTATCACACCCTTTGCTGAAAAGCTCGTTGAATGTCAAGGGTGATCCCATAAGCCTCCCAATGCAAACTAAAAGAAGGGACTCTCTGGACCAAGTATCTGGCGTTCCACGCAACTAAGAAGGGCATGCTTTTCATGGGGTTAAAAGCATCTCTCCACTCCCACTCACCGAGAGTGGAGAGATCAATATAGATGTGGTCCCAATGCACATATTTGATAGGACACCCTTCATATAACCAAAGGCTCCAAGAGTCCGTAATCATCCCTTGAGGGGGATCAATATAGGTGTGCTTCCTTGCCCTCCCCACCACTCTTGCCGACCGGACCACTAGACCCTCTATGATATCCTTCCCAAGACTTCTCTCCAAGAGCCATCTACCGTGAATGGAGTAAAAAACAGGTACATCGTCCTCATCCGAAGTGGGAAGGCACATGACCTAAAGAGGTACCCCTGTCTCTGAATATACACCCCAAACAATTAAGACAACACTTTCATGTGTATGTCATTAGTTTAGCACTACTATCCTACATAACAAATTTGAAAACTTGAAAGGATGAACATTTTCCAAGGGCCACCAACTCTTCTTAATGGGGCTGGTGCACATTACTTTGTTGCCTTTATTCGTATCCTCTTATCTGACAATAATCTGACTTTCCATGAGACTGCATCCTTGTAATTAAAGGTGAAGACACAGTTGTTGTAGAACAAGTTGCTTCTCGCACATATGCAACATGCTTACACAAAAATAACTACTTGCACCATAGACACTTGTAAATATCTGCACGCATGAACATGTATACATGCAAACACATAATGGCACGCACGCGCACACACACACACACACACACATGTGCGCATGCAGGGAGGGACACACACACACATACACATACATATGCCAATGAAAAGTTCAAATTATTCCTAAACTTGACAAAAAAACAAAGTGTGACCTTAACTCCATGGGAGTATGATAATGCACTCATGTCATCAGTGCCTAAGAGTAGGTGCAAAAGGTTCATGCATAAAGATATGTCTGCCATACTGGACAAATCTTCATACACAAACCACCATACCAAGTTTCTCTCACTTCCCCAGAGGTGAACGGTAGACTCAGCCATGATAAAAGGCAAGCACTGACACTCACGCACACAGAGAGAGCTCATCGGGTAGCAGTACCAATTTGGAGATAGAAAATTAGCATAAAACAGCTTTTGTCGAAAAACCCTTCTACACTCTACACAGTATGGAGCTCTTGAAACACCCTTTACTGGTGATTGCAATGAACCTGAATCAGCTTCAAAGCCTGATGAAAAGAACCTGGCTGCTTTGTGCTGCAAGAAGGCATCTAAAGCTCAGAGGAGCTCTGTGCAGAAGATGGCCCATAGTATCTCTGAAGCATCTCCTTGGCCACTTGGACAAGACTCTGGAGATCAGCTGCGCCCAATTCTAGAGCATCTCGTAAAATGTCCCCTGTGACTATTTCAGTTTGCAAGAACAAAACAAAGTTTCGAAGTGCTCCCTGCCAACACAAAAAGTGTATTCACATGAAATACTGCTCCAGCATCATAAAACCCTAAACCATAAAACATGAAACCCTTACCTAACCCATACCCCTAATCCATCATCATAAACCCATTGTAAGCCCTATTCCATCATCATAAATCCTTGAATCAGCTCTAACCCATCACAAAGCCCTAATCCATTACCACAAACCCCTACGACCCTAACCTGTGATTATCAACCCTAATCCATCATTAGGAAGCAATTATCATGAATCCCCATATCAGTTTAAATCCATCATAACACCATAATCACAAAACCATAATACCCTAACCCACGATCATTATCCCCATTAACCCTCACACATCATCAATCTGTATAAATCGTTATATCTTCATAAAACCTAACACATCATCGTAAACCCTAATCCATCTTCACTCACAAAATCCTAGTCCAGTATAAATTCCTGAGACACATAAAACCTCAATCCATAATTGTAAATCCTCTAAGTTGACAAAAAAACTGCCATTACTCACCGGTTGATCAAGCAGGCTCAGTAGCTTCTGAAGAGATGCCTTTGCAAGCTGCAGGATCCTATCATAGTTCTCAGAAATCCATCGCAATCGATCCATATCAGAGGGTAATTGCAGAAGCTCTGCCACGGCAGACTGAAAATCGCCAATCAGCCTTAATATGTCGAAGATTTGGGCAAGGTTTAAGTGCCTCCAAGAGTAATTAATAACGTAATCCCAGCCAATGGAGCCAGCATTCTTCCAGAAAGAAAGCCCACTGTCGAGAGAAGAGCGTATACGACTGATTCGCTCGGCACCTGCAAAATATTAGGGTTTAAGGGCTAGGGTTACGGTTAGGCTTAGGCTTAAGGTTCCTGGGGTTACCTAGGACATCGCCTTTAGCAAATCGGTGATTGGCTATTCGTTGAAGAAGGGAGTTTGCGAGGGAGCGAGCAGTCCGCCAGCTGAGACCAGAAGAAGGAGAAGAACTGTGGCGTTGTTGGGCTGAAGAAGGAGAAGCAGAGGGTATTATGATGAGAAGATACGCCAACAAACAGACAGAGAAGATTCTACCCCTTCCGAAACTTGATGGCGCCATAGCCAAGAAACTTGGAAAGTAAATCGTGCGTGAACACATACATGTGGCTAGCGAGACCCGTCACCCAAGGCATGAAAAATCATATTTCCTTCATGTGGAGAGGGAGTAAGGCTCTTTACACACCACTTGGTGCCCATGCATTAGTGGTGCGGACATTGCCATGCGACCATGCTTTACACACCGCCATGTCTCTCCTTCTCCGACGGGCCACACTGGCCTCCACGCCATGCCCGCATTTCGCCTGTGCGTGGGCAACGGGACATGGCTGCCCAAACTTGGGCGCAACTCCCTCCATCCAATCCTTTGGATTGGCGCGTCGTTGTTGCTGCGCTTCCCGCCAAAAAGCAAGGATAAATCGCTGGCTGCCTGCAGACCGACGATTTCCAGCATCAACATCTCTACGTTTCTTCTGCAAATCAACATCTCCAGGTAAGCCTACGTTTCTTCTGCAAATCAAGATCGCTGCTTTTCGATTTACGTGATAAGCCTGCGTTCGATTTAAGTGATAAGCCTGTGTTTTTTTTTGGGAGCGACATCTTGTCTCTGTTTTTGCATGCTCTTTTTTGCTGCATGCTATGATTGCAAAAACATATATATAATTATTATTATACAAGTGACATCTGCTCTCTGTTTTTACATGCTGTGAGTGTTGTTTTGCATGCTATTTTTTGGTGCTCTGCGTATCTATTTTTGCTGCATGTTCTGCTTATCTGTATTTTCTGCTCTCTGTTTTTGCATGCTGTCCCTCATTGGCCCAGCGCACCATGTATGCAACATCAAACCTTTGAAACCCATTTGATGTTGTTTTTGCTGCAACATGCAGTAGAAAAAGGCATTGCACATGTTAGTGGCTTCTATACCTCATGCAATCAACATGCAAGCAAAGATCAGCGCATCTACAACATAGCTATTTTTCCTGTGCAAAACAGTTCAGCACACCTTGTGGCTTTGCAAGAGCACCACACTTGCATACATGTTCACAAAATCATTACCCATCACAATATCATTGTGCAGTAGTCGCTCTTGCAATCTCATCATGTATTTGTTTCCCTTGCCCAGTGCTCCTTTGTTAGAGATGATAACAAAATAGAGCAGAGATAATGTTTTGTGCAGTGAAGGTACAGCTTGATTAGAGTGATAAATTGTGTGTTATATAGCTTGATTATGTGTTCTGCATGGCGGTGTCCCTCATTGGCCCAACGCACCACTAATGCATCTAGGTATTTGAAACCCATGCATAAACACTTTGAAGCTACTTTGATGAAGCCTTTTAGCTCAAGCGACATCACACTTGTTTGATTAGCATTTAATAGATACCAGGTGTTTTAATCTATACGCATCTTTTTTGATTTGCATCTTCATTGATTATGGTTAATCATCATCAAGTGCTTTGATCAGCATCTAATTGACCCCTTTATTTTGACGTTCTAGTAATCCCCCAATGGATTCCTAGAACTCGCAAGACAGTGAGTATACGCCCTTATACTCCCAATATTCTCAGGCATCCTACTTTCCTTTGTACGCTTTCGGTGGTTCACCGTTTGCGTTTACACCATACCAACGGCCCAACCCAATCGGCCTACCAGTCTCTCCATCAAAGTCCACAACCCTCACAAGTAGAGACGGACATCTCATCTTTGACTTCGGAAGGGAGAAGTGGGGTTTCTGCTCCAAAAAAGCTTCTAGTAAAACGTAGAGTCCAACAATCAGATGATGCAGGGGTGCAGAGGTGCAGGAGGTTCAAGTTTCCAACAAAGCCCCCGTGACCAAGAGATGTAGAAAGGCCTCTACACCAAAGACCAATGTAGATGAACAAACACGGAAACGGGAGGTTTGGAAGGATGCATGGCTTGTTCAGCTCATTCACATTCGGGGCTCAATGCACGATGAGTTTGGAAAAAATCCAAAGCAAGGGGTTGATCTATGGTCTAAAGTTGCCACTCAACTTGCAGGGCTATTCCCAAAGTGTGACAAAGACTCAGAAAGTTGCAGAAAAAAATGGGGTCGTGTGTATGCAGACTACAAGAAGGACATGGCCCATAATTTAATCTCTGGAAATGATCGTAAGGTAACATGTCAATGGTTTGATATCATTGATGAGTACATGCACAATCGGGCAAATGTGGTTAGCTTCACCCATGCCTCAGCTGTGGGTGGTAACACCGACGGCCCAATTGGGGAAGTAGATGAAGGAGAGGGTACACAATCCTCTATGAAAACAGAAGCGCCGAAGAGCAATGTCCCCAATCTACGACCATGAAAATATCGAAAGATTGAGGATTCCCTTGTTGACATGGCCAGCACGGCCAAAGTCATGGCAGATCAGCACAAAGACTCTCTTGCAGATTGCAAGGCAGCAGAAGCCCAAAAGTTGCAAATGCTTGGACAGCTTACTTCAGCCTGGTGACTGGCCTTTTGGATGTAGTGAAAAGTTTTAAAAAGGAGTGATTTCACTTTGTTATCTCTGCAAATTATAGTGTTTTAACATGTTTACTACTATAACTGAAATTTGGCATCATGTTATGAAACACTTCAATTTTTTTGCTAATTTCAAGTTTTAACATGTAAATACACTAATGTTATGTAATCATAGGAATTTAGCCATTCTTCCATGTATTGCAGGGGATGGAAGACGAGTTAATTCTCGTACTTGTCTCATTGCAATCATCATTTCTTTGATTGCAATGATTGAGATGATGGATTCATATTATGATGAGGATGATTTATGCATACAAGTCAATATTCATATTATGACGAGGATGATTTATGCATACAAGTCAGTATTCATATTATGACGAGGTTGATTTATGCATACAACATGTATCCATACCAAGTCAGTGCATGGCTCGAGTTTGTGGCCTGCACGGCAGGCTCGGATTGCTAGAAGGAGACATGAGCGGCGGTCATGTTGGGTTTATCCTAGACCCCAAACTTTTATGGAGCATGGTTTGCTTGGAAGCTACTTAGATAGAATGTTCAAGAGTAGGCTCCGCCTAAGTAAGGAAACATTTCACTTCTTGACTGCACGGCTTGCTCCTCGCTTGCAAACACTAACTATCGAAAGGCAATTAGTGTGGAGAAGCATGTATGTGTGGCTTTGCACCGTCTAGCTACAGGATCGAACTTACAAGTAATAGCAGATTTGTATGGGGTTTCCACGTCTTCATGCCAGAAGATCATTCTGGAGTACTATGATGTAATCTCCACATTAGGTCTTCATGACCTATACATTAAATGGCCTTCTTCTTATAGAATGCGAATCATGGCTGAAGGATTTCAGGCAATACATGGCATTCCGTTTGTCATTGGTGCACTGGATGGTCATGTGCACCATGAGGACTACGTTAATCGGGAAGGGGTTTCATTCTATAATTTTATAGATGACCGTTGCTTCTAACTGCTTGGTTTGGGATTATGACATTGGTTGGGTAGGTTCTATGCAGGATTGGAATGTATTCCAAAGAAGTGATCTAGGAGAGAGGTGTGAATCAAATAGCTTAGGCAATTATTGTTTACTTGGTGATTGTGCTTAGCTTGCAAGGTTTTGGATGCTTCCTCCATTTAAAGGAAGTAAAGATGGATTATCCCCTGAGCGATACTTGTGGAACTACATTCAATCTAGTTCACGGATGCTTGTGGAGCGGGCTTTTAGAATGCTGAAAGCCCGATTTCGTATATTATTGAAGAGATGTGACATGTTATTGCAGAATGTGCCGAAGAAGATGGTTAGCACTTGTTTGGTCCTTCATAACATGTGCATTGTGCATGGAGATTCATTTGATGAGGGCTGGGTTCGAGAGGCACAAGTGGAGGTGGAGAGAGCAAACAATGATGCATTGGCTTTGGATCTAAGCATTCAGAATGGGCCACAAGAGGGTCTTGTTGAGGTTATAGCTTTGGTGCAGACTGAGACCTCAGCAATTCTAGAGAGGGTACAATCATCAAAAACAACACTGCCTGATTCATCCCAGGTTGGGGGCGTTGCAAGGAGAGACAATCTTGCTAGAATTATGTATAAAGAGAGAAAGAGGACAAATGTGAGAATTGAATTTGGTGATCATGACTTGGCTGATGAGAGTGACAATAGTGAGTAGGGATGAAATAGTGCTTGGATGTTATGACTTTGGACACAATGTTGGTATTTTGTTTTTCTTTAAGACATCATATTTTGTAGGCTTTATAAAACATCTCCCAAACATCTTTTGGATTATTTAATTAGGATGCTTATTTGGTTTTTAAATTTCATATGTCTACTGATTCTCATTATTTTTTGTAGATGGGAGGAGGGGAGGGGGTAAGATAAATCTAGTTCATCCCCTCCCCTCCTCTCGAAGAGAGCAGGGAGTAGCCACAATCACTATGGTGATGGGGTTCAAGTCCCCAACTCTCTATTTGTATGGATGAAATTGCTTTTGCAGGGTATTGATGAAGTTTGGGAGCATCTTATTAGTTACGGGGTGAAGCATGTAAGTATGTGGGTAAGTGATCATTGATTACCAATTCATTCTTCCATAGTATAGTAAGACAGTAGGAGCACTTGCACTTGCACTTGTATCGTATGTGTTGAGCACCAGATTGGGAGTAGGCATGCACTGACTCAGGCTCTTTACATGTTGCATGTATACGTAGGTTAGCATGTTGGTGGAGATGCACGTTGTGTAAAGGGCGGTGTGTAAAGGGGGCGCCCATGCATGGGCAGCCACTTTTTTAATAAACAAAGCATGGGTAGTTGGTGTGTAATGGGGTACACCCATTCAAGAGTGCATAGGGCACTTTTTGGCTGCCCACATGTTGGGCGATATTGTGACACCCTTAGGCGGTCTGTAAAGGGCCTAAGTTGTGTTTAATAAAGAATAGACAAGTACTTGATAGAGTAAGTTGTAGTACGTGAACCTCACGTTGCTTGCTTGCGATCAGGTCATACAATAAAAAAGATTTTCTCAAGTGTGACCCAAGTATGAAAAATTATATCTTCATTTCAAATTTCAAAAATCCAAAAATCCTCATTTCTCCTTGGCCCCTTTTCTCCCTCTTGTTTGGCCACGTTGTGAGGAACATTTTGGTGATGTTTGCATGAGGGATCAGAGGCAAATATCTATTGTAGGTGTGAATATGAGAAGAAGTAGCTCTAGGTAGTCCTTGAATCTTGATAGCATGGTGTTTGATGGAAGTTGAATGAGTGCATGTGGAGAGTGATGAGATTGAGCTATGGTTGATGGTGTTCATGGTGATGATACATGATCATATGCATCTAACACCCATATGGCAAACCTGTTCACATGGCAACAGAGGTCTATTGGGAGTATAAGTCTAAGAGGGGATGGCCTTAGATGATTATGGGATGCTCATGAGCCTCTGGCTATATTGGTTAAATTTCAACAATTGGGTGGGTTTGATTGGGTCTCAGAGATTGAGCAGGGAGAGCTAATTTGGATTGGGTCTCTGGTTTGTACAAATCACTTAAAGGGTGTGGATGCCTCCGCCGGTCCTTGCTAGGGAACTTGAAGACAACTGCCACAAACACTATGGTTGGGGGAGAAGGGAGCGTGGATCCTCTCAGGGAAGTATACCCGCCAAGGATGAGTCGACCTCACTGGCTAGACATGCAAGACCTAGGCTCTACACTGTCTACCATGCTCTCCAACCACCACCTAGCACCGCAGTACCCCTATAGGCCTCTCACTCACACCACACACACCACCCACACCTCACTCACCTCGCTCACACAAAGAGATAGACAAAACACCAAATAGAGCACAACACTACCATCATAATACCAAAAAGGAGTGATACAAAGGAGACTCCGCTCCGATAGAAGGAGTGTGCTAGAACTCTAGGTAATACACGAGAGAGTGTCCTCTTCTGTGAGAGTATGTCCCCCAGACTGTCTATGATGACGAGAGAGTGCTCCCCTTAACTCCTCCTTGGGTGTCCTCCACCTCGGGTGGTGCTCAAGAGAGGATCTAGAAGAGGATCTCTCCCTGCCTTCTTGGGAAAGGGAGAGGGGAAAGGAAGATGGTGCTCAGGATCTTGAAGAGGATCTCTCCTTGCCTTGGGAAAGGGAGAGGGGTGTTGCCTCCATGAGTGCCATCAGAGCTGGCCATGCACATATGAGATGTCGAAGGGGACCAGCGGCAGTCAGAGGGGTTGAAGAGCACTGGCGATTAGAGGGCATCGGCAGTGACGACGGCGATTGGAGTCATCGGAGGGCACCGGCGATCGGAGCCATCGGAGGGCACCGAGGGCCGGAGTGGTCGGAGCACACCGGTGGTATGAGTGGTCGGAGTTATCGGAGGGCACCGATGGTTGGAGTGGTCGGAGCACATCGACGGTGTGACGGCGGTCAGAGTCATCGGAGGGCACTGACGGTGACGGCGGTCGGAGCGGTTGGTGGAGTGTGGAGGAACTGGCTTTAGTGGTCGGAGTGGTCAAAGTGCACACTGGCGGTGTGACGGGCAGTCAGAGTCATCGGAGGGCATCGATGGTGATGGCGGTCGGAGTGGTCGGTGGAGTGTGGAGGAACTGGCTTCCCATCCACAGGTCACCCACTACTACTCAATTCACCTTCCTGGTGAATGCCAAGAAAACACAGGTGAGCCTCCGGGAAAAACATCTGGCAAGGAGACTGCCAGGCATACCTCATATAATGATCCTTCCAGGCAAACCTTCTGGAGAGATACAAAATAAATAAGAATGAATCAACTAGGCTCCTGGGCAACTTCATCCAATGAGCTGTAGAAAAAAATGATTGAACAGGGAGCTCTTGGGTACTTCATCCAGCAAGCTATCACTAACTGTATTACCACTATCACCCCCTGGGCAAAGCATCCGATAGAAGGTTACCTCAACAAAAGCACAAAAACCAATCTAAACAATAATAATCACTGGTGGGGGGCCACTTCGTCTGGGCAAAACTTCTGGCAGGAAGTCCAGGCATACAAGATACAGAATGAAATTTGGCCATGGCCAGTACATAAAATATTTCAACTCATTAATAGAAAAATATTCCAACTCATTAACAGAAAAATATTCACTTCTCCCAAGCATCAGTAGCATGTGCCAAGGCATCCTCCCACAGAACTTTTGCTTCAGTGTTAAGACTGCTCATAAACTGCGCAGAGATGGCCATACCAAGGGCTTTGCAGTCCAAGGGTGGTCGAGAAGAGATGCACATGCACCTGTTGTGCTATGGTATTGCAGAGCGATGAAGAAGGGGTGTGCCCTTCAGAGTTTCTCTCCAACCTAGCTGCACCCCATGCCAAGAGCTCTTTAACACATTTAGATGATCCTCTATGTGCGCAAAATGCTGTAGAATGGCTGGACTGGGCTATCAAGTGTAGAGGTGTAGCTCCACATGTTTGTGCCACTATGGGCATCTAGACAACATCCAAAACTTGTTGGACATAATCAAAGTGGCCGCTTTTTACTGCATAATAAAGGCGTGTCCTCCCATTGGGAGCATTAAACATAAGGATATAGCTCCCCAGGCCACAAGCCGCTCACTCAAATTGGCCATGTGACGCAACATAATGCAAAGGTGAGAGGTGGCGATTGCGAGAGAGGGTGCCGATGGGGAGTGACGGGAGGGGGGCGGTGATGCATGGAGGGAAGTGAGGGCAGTGAGAGAGGGGGAGGGGGTCAGGTGAGTTGACGAGATGGGTGAGGTGAGAGAGGGGGGGTGGGTCGGTGAGGGGCAAGGGGTGGGCACCGTTAGTGAGGGTTTTGGTCGGTGGGGTTGGGAAAAGGGGGGAAGGGGGGTGGTTGGTCGATGAGGGGTGAAGTAAGAGGGGGAGCAACCTTTTGGTTGTTTGTTTTTTATATATAAATATTATTAATATATTTGTTTTTTTTCTTTTTTTGAGGTGGGGAATGGGGTGGTGGGGCATGGTAGGAAGGTCTACAGCAGCGCCATAACGAGAGGAGGAAGGAGGGCGTGATTGCTACGCAGGGGAGGGGGCGCTGGGGGGTTGGGGGGTCGGTGCATGGATGAGAGAGGGGGCGGGTGAGGCGGAGAAGGAGACGGGGGAGTGGGGAGAACGGTGAGTGTCGCGAAGGGCTGGGGGTTGCACCCGAGAGAGAGGATGGGTGAGGGGGCCAGCACACCAACAGAGGGAAAGATCCGTTCACCAATGGAAGGGTGGCACCCTGGAGAGTTTCTAGCTATACCGCACCCATGGGCAAGATCTCCACCACTCGGAAGGGACCCTGCCAAGCATACACCAACTTCCTAGCCTTTTTTAGATATTTAGAGTTGTAAACCAAAGCCAAGTCACCTTTGGAGAATTGAGGAAGTCTCAAGTGTCGATCATGCCATGCTTTACGTCAAAGTTGCTCCACCCTGTGGCCATCCAAGCGAGTTGACGGGTCTCTTCCAAGATTTGGAGCTGCTCCTGCCAAGCGGAGTATGTGGGGTGATAGGTGGCCACCCTATGCTGCCCCACTCTGGATGAGCCTGCATTAAATTCAAAGGGCAACACTGCCTCAAGCCCAAAAGCAAGTTGGAAAGGAGTGTGTAAGGTGGTTGCCTTGTAGGATGTGCGATAGGCCCACAATACCCCCAAAAGGGCTTGGTCCGATTGGTGAGAGTGCTCCTTGGCTACATATAAAAACAAGGACTTGCACAAGACCTTGTTGGTGCTCTCTACTTGCCCGTTAGCTTTGGGGTAGTATGCACAAGACCTCCGATGGTGCTCTCTACTTGCCGTTAGCTTTGGGGTAGTATGCACAAGACCTCCGATGGAAGATTTGGTAACGTGCCAGCAGGGTACCTATGACTTCATTCACAAAATGTTTCCCCCTATCACTGATAATTTCTATGGGACACCCAAACATGGTGAAGATGCTCTCATATAGGAACTTGGCCACTGTAAGAGCGGTGTTGTCTCAAGTGGCTCTGGCCTCGACCCATTTGGTCGCATAGTCAATGGCCACCAAAATGTACTCACAGCCAGTGGAGTGAAACTTTGGGGTGATGGGGCCCACAAACTCAACGCCCCACTTCTCGAAAGGCTCCCAGGGTGGTGTAGCATGGAGAGGCAAGTAGTGCCTACTATTTGGTTTGGGTCCAGACCTTTGACATATATCGCATTGTTGCACCTACTTTCTGCAGTCAGAGAGAATAGGGAGGGCCACCATAGACCAGACTACATGATCTTTTGGGCGGTGACAAGGCCAGAGGAGTGACCACCACCTAGTTCGAAATGCGCATCTTCCATGATGAGGGGAACCTCATGAGGGTTGACACATCTCCTCAACACTTCATCCTTGCCCCTCTTGTACAACTGTCCGACAATGAGCAGATAAGGCCTACTCTTAAGTAAAAGCCTCCTTTTTGCCTTGGCAACATCATTCTGGGGAAACCTCACTGTGCTCAGCAGCATCACTATGTCCTCATACCAAGTAGGGGTGGCATCCACAACAAACAACATGCTGTCCGGGAGATCATCACAAATCCCCTCATCCGAGCTAGCTCCCCACTTGGGATTCTGGACAGAGGATCAGTTATGACATGGTCCTTCCCTGGGCGGGGACCATAATCTCAAAGTCAAATTCTTGAAAAAGAAGGAGCCATCTCCAGATCCTGCCGGTGACTTGGGCTTTATTCAACAAATACTTCAGTGCTTGCTTGATGGTCAGTGATCACCACAAAGTGATGCTGCTAAAACCCTAAGATCTCTCTAGATAATTGTTATGCATAAACATGCATAAATGAGGCATAAACTCATCCACGCCGAGCCCAAGGGATGCACACATGAATTATAATGAAATACATCAAACCTTTACCTTGATGTCCCATACCATCAAGAGGTATAACTCCAATGCAATAGCATGTAGCCATAGTGTGAAATGGTTGGTGAGTAGTTATGATCCTCTACACAAGAGAACATAACATAACCTAGCCTCAAGATAACATCAAGAGACCATAGCCTAAGCCCCCAAGCCTCCACCCAAGCCTCCCCTTGAGTGTGCCCCATGTCCCTATTATATAGGAAGGCCCTCAAATGACTCTTGACTCTCCATTTCCCATGTGTGACCCTAACCTTAACCCTTAAGGTTAGTCCTAACCCATGCTCCACTAGAGCTTGTTCCCATGCTCCCATGCTCACAAGCCTAATGTGGGTTAGCCTCCTAGTATATGCACACATAATGTGCATATAACATACTTCCCCTCTCTCAAAACATTGCACTCTTGCAATGAAAAGAAGGAGAACTACGCTGAATAATCTCAACCGACTCCCAAGTCAAATCCTCTATTTCCCTATCTTTCCACCTAATTTTAACCTTAGGGATTAGTCAACTACAAAGTTTCTTTGCTTGAATTCAAGTACCTTATTAGGTTCATGTGGAACATAGGATAATTCTTCGACTTCAACGAGTTCTTGAGGAGTAACTATGTTATCCTCACCTCCCAGTTTCCCTTTCAATCTATTGATATGAAAGACTAGATGAACTCTAACATGTGGAGGTAGTTTAGTTCATACGCAACTATGCCAATCCGATGTTTATTATGCATCAAAGTAGTCTAGGAAGTGGAAAAATCAAGATCATGATGGTAAGGATAACACATCTCATCAAAAGAAGTGATTAGAACAATATAAATATTATTAATAATAGGTTTATGACTTAAAACATCGGCAACAACATTAGCACGTCCAAATTGGTACTGGATCATAGGGTGGAAGGTTTGAATAAAGGAAGCCGATTTAATATGGTGGTCTGAGATCAAAGGTCCACTAAACAAGTGCTTAATGCTTTGTTGGTCCATCTTGATAAAAAAAATTAGAACCCATGAGGTGGTGCTTCCAAATGTAAAGTGCATGGCAAATACTCCTGCTTGCAGGGGGACCCTTCAGTGGGTAATTGGGTAATTGGGACCCAATACTATGTCAATTGTCTCTCTCTTCTCTTCTCTCTCAAAGTGGAATTGCATAAACTCACGGGTATAAAGAAAGCTTTGTTGTGCGTTACGACGATCAACTATTGCATGCTACATTGGTATCAAAGCTGCAGGTTGTAACCCAACTTGGCTACCCTAAAGTGAGAGCATTCCGTGGATGGCAAAATTGCGCGATAAGGAAAAACCACCCAAGCCTCCACAATGTCAGGAGAGACATCGTCAGAAAGCTACAAAGAAGATACGGAAGGAGAGATCTACAAGGAAGACACAACCGCTACAGAAACGCTTCCGCAAAGCAATGAACAGATTAGTCTTGGAGAAAAATAGATTGCTCGTCTTTGGTCTCCTAAGGTGGATCCTAGAGGGTTCTAACCAGGCGATGTACGGGCTTGCAGGCTGCTAGGACACCCATGCGTATGTCGAGGGAGATATTCATGGATTGGCAAGAAATTTAATTAAGTGAACTGGAAACTATGAAATTGGATCTTGTTGGTTGACTAGCTGGTCTTCAATGAAGATTTCGGATGAGACTTGTTTGTAAAAAGAATGGAACTGGAATATTGAGGATTGTGATGGAAACACTGTGGTTTTATTCCAACTCTATCTTGAAGATAGTTGAAGATAGTTGAAGATAGTTGATGGAAACACTGTGGTTTTATTCCAACTCTATCTTGAAGATAGTTGAATCTGAGAAAAGACAATTTCATATTGGGTGCATAAGTGGTGTGTCTATTTTATATTTTTTCATGAGTACCGGCTAAGGGGCCTGTGAACTCTTTTCCCTGGTACTCGGGACAAAACACAACCAAATTTTTAGAAAGAGGGATCCCACCAATACAGTGGTTGGGCGGTTGGCTAACCCATGGGCCGGTTGTTGCTGGATCTGAAAGATCCCTATCCCCACCGCGCAACGAATTCATGGGTGCTAGCAACGGAAGCAGCACTTCTTACGCGGGGCAGGGTCCCTCACTCGGGGCCTCACCCACCATGGATATCTGGACAAGAGACTAATCCCTTGGTTCCAAAAGCGAACCCAAAAAAAAACTTCCCTTGCCCAGAAAGCACGGGCGATTCCTCCAAGATATTTTTACTCTAAAGTGGACAAGAGCCTTAACTAACTGAGCTGATCTAACCAAACCCGTAAGTCCCATAGTCAAATCAAGGAAAAGATTGCACTTGGATCATAGAGACCAACGCTTTTTTCCTCATTGAGAGTAACCATATTTATATATACAAAAATACATACATGCATATGTATGTATGCATGTATTGTATAATTGCACATATAATTGCACAATAGTGCAAATGCCAAGAACTATTAAAATAAACAAGCACTCAAGCAAATCTTTAAGGAACGGTTTGCTGGTTCATTTCAAGAGTTTGAAAGCTTTAAGGAATGGTTTGTTAGTTGATTTTAAGAGTTTCAAGTTCTTGAACTAATTGAGAATACCAAAATAAGGTATTCATATTTTAGCCAAAGGTGACATACTACTTGAAAATGAGGTATTCTTTAGGTAGATCCATTGAGAATACCAAAACGAGGTATTCATATTTTAACTAGAGGTGAAATACTACTTGAAATTTTATTAATATATCTATAAAGATTTTATTTTCTCACATAGTGCTCATTCGTAAAGATTTAGGTCACCTTGAAGATTTAGGGTTGGTGTCAACACTAACCTAAAAGATTGTTTTAAAATTCTTTAAACTTAAACTAAAGCTTCATTCTCTTTTCATGTTCCATGTATCAAGAAGGTGGTGGTTGCTCAATATTTTACATGCAATCATGCTGAAATCTTTCTTGTTCTACTCCTCCATTTTTTTGCGTCATCTAGTAATGTTTATAATTTCCTTAAGCCTAAGCAACTAGTTTAGTAATTTCAATGAGATGGCCAACTTTTTGGTCCACCAAACACAACTAGGCACGTGTACATAAGCTATGCATCCAAAAACTTTGAGGTGTCCAATGTCTGGCCTAAAACCTGTAAGCCGCATCTCTAGTGTGCTTCCATGTATGGCTGCTGTGGGTGTCTTATTAAGTATATACACCGCGGTAGCACAAGCTTCTGCCCAATAATAATCTGGCATGCTCTTTTCATTAAGCATTGCCCTAGCCACTTCACAAATGACTCTATTCTTTCTCTCAGCCACACCATTTTGCTGAGGTGTATACCTGCAAGTCAACTGTCTTCTTATGCCATGCTTTCTCAAGAAATGCTCAAAAGCATTTGAGGTGTATTCACCACCTCCATCTGTCCTCAAACACTTTATCCAAGAACCATATTGCTTCTCTGCAAAAACTTTGAAATCCATAAACTTTTCCAATACTTCACTTTTCTCTCTGAGAAAGTAAATCCATGTCATTCTGCTAAAGTCATCAATGAATGTCACATAATATAAACTGCCTTTAATAGATGGGTTTTGTGCAAGACCCCATATATCGCAATGTACTATCTCAAGTGGCCTGCTACTCATGTTTCCTTCTCTAGGAAACCGCAACCTCGCCTGCTTTCCAAACTGACAGGCTTCACAAACATGCATTCATACTTGAATCTAGGTAGCCCACTAACAACACCTCTTTCCTGCATGTTCTTTAACCTTTGTATATTCACATGTCCAATCCTCTTATGCCACATATCAATGTCCTGTACCACATTTTTGCTTTTAGAGAACATGGCTGATTTTAACTCAGCAATTCGAGCATCCAGCTTAAACAACCTGCCTTCTTTCTTTCCTTTAGCAATGACTCTACATCCATTTTTGAAATCCTCAATGAAGCAACCATGCTCGTTTTGAAACAAACCTGTAATCCATGTTCCACCATTTGACCAACTGAGGCCAAGCTTTTTGTAATCGAAAGCACATACAATACATCTGACATAGATTTTGTTTGACCATTGTGCATAACCAATGGTACACTTCCAACATGTGTAATGGCATGCTGAGTATCATCTCCTGTTTCCACATAGCCTTTCACATCCATAGGCTTCATATGCTCAAACCATTCACCATGACAAGTCATATGGTTTGATGCTCCAGAGTCCATATACCAAGTGTCATCAATCTCAGCATTTGTCATCATAGATCTCGCAACATGTTTCATGGCAAACAAGTGATTTGCACTGCCATCATTACTGCTTGATGCATAATTTCCACCATGTTGTGCATAATGTCCACCACGTTGTGCTCTACCCCCTCTCAAATCATTTTGTTTACGGAAACAATCACGTGCCGCCATATGACCAAATTTCCCACAGTAATGGCATTCCACATCTTGCATAGATGTTTGTTGGCCTTGCTAACGTCCTCTACCACGAGGATTACCTCTGCCTCTCTGAGGTGTATATCCACGACCACCTCTAGCACCATATGAAGGCTGAAAATTCTGTTGTGGTGACCTGTCCTGCCATCCACGACCATTACCACGGCCACGTGATGCGAATCTCCCCTTGCCTCTAAATCGTCTTTGGGAATAGAAAGCCTGATTTCTGCCATTATCATCATGGCTAGTAGATGCATCCTGGAAGGAATCACCGAGTTTGATTTCCTCAACAAGCAAGAGTGAAACCAACTCATCAAAGTCTGGTAAACCTGTACTCCGAACCGAGATGGATGTATCAAAAGATTTATATTCTTTGCCAAGACCACGCAAGGTAATGTCTACCAAATCATCATCAGGCATGGGGGCATTTATTGTTGCCAATGCATCTGCAAACTTCTTTATCTCTTGCACATAATCATGGATGCTCCTTCTATTCCGCTTCACATTATGTATCTGTTGTTGCAATTGAGACTTGCGAGCACTCGTGTCTATATCAAACAACTTTTCCAATGTATCCCATGCATCCTTGGGATTCTCAGCATCATGTATGTGTATGAGCATAGAATCCAAAATACATATAGACAGATAATGCAACACTTTGAATGCTCTTTCTGACCATTGCTTATGAGCTATAACCTACTGCTGTGTAGGTTGTCGGGGTAGTTCCGGCTCTGTCTCAGCACCTGTAATGAGATTCCAAAAACCTTTTCCCTTCAAAAAACTTTTGATCCTGTACTTCCATGCCTGGAAGTTCTTCCTATCAAGCTTTTCACCATAATCTGTACTGGATATCCAACATATTGCTCAATGCAAATACACCTTTCGTACACTTCCAAATCTATAAACGAGCCTTCCTCAGCTCAACCACACTCCAATGAGTGTTCCAGATACTTCAAAGTACACAATGAACTTCAATTTTGATGTAGAAAATCAACCTGTATGTATCCAAAATGAACTGGCTCACACAGTCCAAGATACCCTGCTTTGATGCGCTTTCCAAGGCTCCAAATTACAATGTAGTGGTTCAATCAAGTATGGATAACTTGTATTGACACCTAAACAACCTCACTGTTGAGTATCAACACCAACCAACATGTGTACATATCAATTTTGTCAAACCCCCTTCTCTGTTCTGAGAAAAAACTAGAAAAACCAGTAGTAATTTTGCTCTACTTTCTTCAATCCTTGTCCAAATTGAGAAACCAGGCATTCATTAGCTTAGCAATGATGTCCACTAACTCCATATAAAAGGAATTAGTCCAATTGTTTAAGACCAAAGAGTAATTGATCGATTAAACACATTGTGTTTCTCTGCAAACCAGTAGCTCATTTCCAGCCCAACTGATGATAATTGATCAATCCAATCATGTAGCCTCCTTCTCAAGTGTGTGTAGCAACTAATTTCTAAGTCAATTTTGGAATATATCAAGCACCCAAGTTAATTTTGGTCCTCCACTCAGTAGTAAAAATACTACAAAATGCTCTGTTTCTGCTGTCCAGCCTACACCGCCTGCTCCTGAGGGATTTGAGAGTGATTACAGTGTTAACTAATGATGGAATTAAGTCCCCAACACACCTAGGCATGTGTGCAATCCATCAATGCTTTGATTTTTGCCAAAAACATGCTCCAAATGCATCAAACTTTGACTTCCTTTTCTCTGTTTTGTGAGAGCTCAAAAACCAGTAAATTTCACACGTTCAATTGCATAAAAAATGCTCCAAAATCAGTGTAGGGCTTGTACATGAGTTGCCAACACATTCTTGCTTGTCACATACATATTTCTTTGCCATATTTGCATGTATTTCACCATACATCACCGCTTCCAAGCTTTAATGGAAAGCTTCCAAAAAACCAAAATTTTTCTTTGCTTTGAGTTGCCCTAATTTGCTTTGTTTTTATCTGAATCACCTAATCGAAATGGAGCACAATATCTAGGAGATAAATTTGAGCATTTTTCCTATTGACAAAGTCTAAGAATCTTTAGGAACGTTAAAATAAACCAACGCTCCTGGTTCAAAAGATTGAGATGAGCATCCCCTATCAGCATAAAATTGTGCCCTATCCTGAGCACTCCTAATAGAATCTTGAGCTTCGGTCAGCATTTCCTGCATATCACGCAAGAAATCCCTCGATGCCCTTAAGACCGACATCAATAGGTGCCCTGGGTTGATACCCATACATAAGCATAAACGGACTAAAACCAATAGCCGTATGTTTAAAATTATTATAAGCAAATTCTATCATTGGAAGATATTTTTCCCAATTTGATGCTTTTCCATAGACATATGCACGAACCACATCCTCTACAATCTGATTCATACGCTCTATTTGCCCATCAGACTGCTGATCAGAGGAATTTATACTCAAAGTAGTTTCCTATTTTGTATTTTTTTTCCTAAAATTTGAAGACACACCATTGTATATGATTAATTAGGGGCTAAAGAAGTTATTCTCATTCTAGTGGAGGGCGTAAAACTTTCAAAATCGTGATGGCCAGAGGTGTGCGAAAAAGTTGTATACGGGGGCCTTGTGCGCAGGCCATTTTCGCACCACTCTGGCCCTTCTAAAAATTTTTGTAGTTTTTTTCCCTAAATTTTGAACATTTTTTTCTGGCCATGCTTAGATGTAAACTCTATAAATTGAGGCATTGGCCTAATGAGAATTTGCTGCTTTTTGATTATTCATGCCTACATTAAGCTATTTATTAATTACTCACTAATTACATCTTAATTATTTGCTAATCACTTTGTTAATGATGTTGATTCTAGCATTTGATCCACCATAGCTCATCACATTGCTGTAATTTTAACATGGGTATCCCCTGTGGTCATAGTGCCTAAAAAGGGAAACAAATGGAAAGTATGTGTAGATTATAAACCCCTAAATGTAGCCATAAGAGACATTATTACTCCCTTCCTTTTTATGATGAGATCTTGGATCAAGTTGTAGGGAGTGAGAGGTACTCTATATGTGATGGGTTTAGTGGTTACTTCTAAATCAGGATAGCTCTAGAGGATCAAAAGAAAACACTCCATGGGGGATGTTTTGTTACAGAGTGATGCCCTTTGGACTCTTGAATGTATATGCAAGTTTTCAGAGCTGGATGGACAAGATACTTGGTTCTTATTTGGGTACTTTTGTCAGGGTTTTTATGGTTGACATATGTGTTTACAACAATGACAGGTTGCTTCATGTCAAGAAACTGGATCTTGTAAGTGTAAGTTGGCAAGATCAAGGGTAGTGTTGCTTGGGCATGAGGTTAGTGAGAATGGGATAGCCCATGACCCTTCCAAAGTAGAAACTATACTACAAATGGACAATCCCGAGACTACTAAGGAACTTAACAGCTTTATTCAAAAGGTGAGATATCTGTCTAGATCATTCTGTATGCTGGCTGAGTATCTCTATCCCTACTAGAGGATAAGCCAACAAGATCCCTTTGTTTGGAGTGTTGAATAAGAGGAGCTCTTTGAAAACATCAAGGACCTTCTCTCCACCTTGCCCATAATGATGCCACCAAATTGGACACAAAACTTTTATGTGAGTCTTAGTGTAGGTAAGAATGCAGTTGGAGTAGTTTTGATGCAAAAAGGACTGAGGCAATCCTATATGAGACCTATGTACTATATCAACATAACCATGGGAAATGAAAGATCTTGGCATGAGGTGGAACGGTTAGTATGGGCACTGGCCTATGCAGTCACTCGGGAGACTGAGAAGCTACTTAATGTACAGGTCCTTTGTGGTTTTAACTTCTTGTAGTTTGTTGCCCCATCTGCTAAGATTTCCACGGGATAATCCCAAGGTACAAAGGTGGATCTTGGCCTTACAAGAGTTTGACATGAGTTTCATCAAAGGAGGACAGTGTGAGGGCACATATGGCAGATATGTTAACCTACAAAGAAGTGCAAAATAGGCCCAGATTAATGTTGAGAGAAAAGTAGTTCCCAGTCATAGTCTACACAGGGACCATGTACTTTGATGGTGCTTTCAAAAGGATTATGGGAAAAGGAGGGGTTGGATATGTATTTTTGGATGCATAGGGAGAAGAGGCATGGAGTGGTTGCCATGAGATACAGGTGAAAAGCAACAATGAGGCAGAGTACAACAGCTTGTGTTGGGGGCTAGAAGAGTGTAAAAGGAGAAGAATCAGAAATTTGATAAGGGGAGATGCCATGTTGGTCATCAGATAGATTCAAAGAGTTTTGAGAGTTAATAAGGATGAATTAAAATAGTGGCTCTTAAAGGCCAAGAAGATACTTGAAAGCTTTCAAGTTGTCCAAATTTGGCATATGGCTGAGAAGGTACTAGTTCCAATGGTGCGGAGCAAGGTGGCAATAGGGATTTGGATCTGAGAAGAGAGTAAGGAAGAGAGACCTACAATGTCTCTTGGAGTAGAGGTTATCCCGTGAGGAAGGCTGGTTTGGCTTAGTCATAAGCTCTTTTGAATGTACGGGATGTGAACAGGGTTTTCAGTACTCATTCTCTTAAGATGGTCACCCCCCAAATTTCTTAGATATTCAGCCACCCTGTTTCCCTAGTCGAGGATAGCTGCTGCTTCCATTAGTCTTTGTGGGGGTGGGTCGTCTGGGAGCTTTCCAGGATATACTTGAGCTTCTTCAGCAGGTCTTAGGTTTGAGACTGAAGGCATGGCTCAAGGTAGGTGGTAGGAGGTTCATCTTCCATTTGTGCTTGGCAGTCCTGGACCAACTTTTGGGCTACCAAGAGTCTCTTCTTTTCCTCTATGGGGTTAGCATATTCCGTGAGCTTTTTTGGTAGTTGGCGCATGTCAATAGGTTCTCTATCTCGGGCGGCAAAGCGTAAAAAATCTTCCTCTTCAGATGAAGAAGTTAATGCATGATTTGTCGTGCCGTCTTCTGAACCACTTTTGATAACCACCTAGCTCTCACCCTTGTCGATCTTTGTGGTTTTCTTTCTTGAATGCCTAGTTGCTCATGCTTGTTCAGGGGCACTTGCTTGGCCCTGGTCTCGTAAGGTTGATGCCTCTGTTTGCAGCATGAACTGCGGCCCTCTACCTATTTTGCAGTCTAATTACAACATTGAGTGGGACTGCTTAGATGAAGCCATCTCTAACACTCAGCAAGTTAAGGCTGGTGCTTGGATGAGCTTCATGAGCCTTTCTTGTTGTTCCAGGTCTTAATGGTGGACAATCCTTATACATGTGGTCAATACCACACCCTACACATAATGGAGTTAAGGTGGGAGCACCCACAGAGTTACTCGCCATCCGTTTCCTATTGGGACACTTAGCCGCTCGGTGAGGTCCCACGTAATCATAGCACTGTATAGGTGGTCGTTTAACCATCCTATTCATGTCTCTGGCCCTCGTGGCATTGGGGCTACTGCGGCTCTCTGATGATAGCAGTTGGAGACTTCATGATTTCCCCATTTTACACAATAGGTGTAGTAGAGGTTAGGATGGGGTCTCAAATGTGGACACTCCATGCCTATATGGTTAGCTGGACAGAATGAGCACCATATAAGCTCCCTCTTTGGATAGAGATAGGGTTGACCTCCCTAATCCTGCCCCTGACAGGTTCTCCATTGTTGGGTCATCCGTTGCATTAATGGAGCAGCGAGCTGCTCGACTTTCTGTCTGGACGTGGACTCTTTGCCTTTCCCCTCGAACTTGGTACTGGTGTCAGCTTTTGATGTACCCTCATGAAGCTCTCGGGAATGTGTTCCCTTGAAATTGTCCTCAAAATCCATAGCACTCCTATAGCATTTCTCAAAGGAGGTATGGCCCAAGGTATACAATGAATTGTGTAAGGGCATGTCATCAAGTCCCTCTAGAAATCTCCCTATTAATCTTTTGTCAGAGAACTTGTTTCTGGCACTGCAACTTGAGTGGAGATATCTAACTCTATTGATGTAGTCCTCGATGGTTTCTCCTTCCCTTTGTCTAACATTATGTAACTGCTCCACTGGGCTTCATCTGGTGCCTTAATGAGAATATCCTACCTTGAAGGCCTCTTTCAAGGCTTCAAAGGTGGCCTTGTCTCCTTAGCTTTCAAGGACCTAAACCATTGGCCTGCTTTGCCATTAAGGGTGAGGCCGAAGGCACTCACCTTGACTTGATCTTCTACATGGCCAAAGGCTTTGCAAATTTGATTAAACATCTCCAAATGTGGGATCGGATCTCCAGTCCTATCAAACTTAGTGATAAGTTTTGAGATATTAGCTGGTTTATTCCACTCTAATCTTGGTGCAGGTGCAGGTTGTACTGGTGCTTGGGGTGTGATGCCCACAGCCACCCCCTTCCTATTTCCATGGCTAATCTCAACATTTCTGGTGTTAGCTCTGCCATGGCTAGAGCAGGTGTAGTTTGAGGAAAGGGTGGGACGAGGAGAATAATATACCATTGGAGGCCCTTGTGTGATAGGTGGGTTAGCATGTACCCCTTGTGGTCCCACATGTCGTATACCTAGGGTAAACTCCTTGTGGTGGGTACTGCTGATATATAGGTGGATCGGGCTGATGTGAAGGGCCTGGGTAGACCCTTTCTCTTTGGTGCAATGTTTCTAGTCCTTGTGATGATGGACATAACCCTAGGTTTTGTATAGGTCTTTGGGCCCTATAAGAATCAGTCATACCTCAGATAGGCACGACTCTCTAGACTAGTGGTTCAGTCTGGGTCTGTTGGCTTTCACTTTACCCTACTTTTGCTCTAGGATCTAAAGATGGAGTGGGATCGCTTTCTTGTGGTTGGTCCATACCTCTCACCCTTGGTTTGCAATTCTTTTAACTGTGTGTTTCCCAAGATAAAATTGCAGTCTTGAAGCAAGGCTTCTTTGTGAATGTGTGGGAGAGATAGAAGCTTGCTCTTGGACAGATGGTCTATCCATGCACGGAAGTTCACGCTTCCCTGTCTCAAGGTTAGGAGTTCCCCGTCTTGTGCTGGGGCAGTCTTCACTTTCGTTGGTGCTATCAAAGACAAACACCATTTGACTCCACGTGGTATTGACCGATAGGTCTGCCCTTATAAAGCGAAGGGGCTTCAGAAGAGTTTACTTCGTCGAAAAGAGGGTTATTTCGCACCAATCTACCTGATTTTAGGTGCATGGAAATGTGGAACTATTGTGTAGAACCGCGCTGTGAAAAGACTATTTTTTGTTTTTTTTTATTTTTTAGGAAATGGTACGACCGTATGCTTTGAAGTGGTATGGGTGTATGCTTTCAAAATGAGAAGGGAGCGGGCATACACTTCTCAGGGGAAGATGGCACGGAAGTTCGCTTTCTGAAGGGCACAGGCGTGCGCTTTTGAAATGAAGAAAGCAATGGGTATTCTCTCAAGAATGGAAAGGAACGAGCATACCAAGCTGGGGTCAAGAATGGAATGGGCGAGGCAAGGTTGCCATGGGCGTTCGCTTCCAAAGGCTGAAGGGAATAGGCGTGGTCTCTCTAAAGGAGAAAGGAACGGGCGTTCTCTCTTGAATCAAGTGATAGAGGGAATGGCACGGGCATGGCAAAATTGACACGACCGTGGCAAGTTTGGAATGGCCATGGAACTTTTGAAATGGCCATGGCATTGTTAGATTTATAAATTTTCAAGATTTATCTAGGGATTTCACGGAATTTAAGGCTACAAGTCTAGCAACCACCCAGTATATTCTCAACAGTTCAGTTACACCCACTTGGTTGAATGCACTTTATGCTCTCAATTTAATGCAAATATTCCAATTTTAATGCAACTACCGCATTCAAGCTGAAAATCTTACTAGATTTGGTCAACTGAGGAAGGGAACAGGTGTTAACCCGATTCTAGGATTAACAAGAGCTACCGCCATTATCTTACATCAAGGAGTCACGGTAGATACACCAAAGGATCATACATTCAAGATATGAAGCAATAGTGTCCAAAACTACAACAACCTGGATGAGCGCCCATAATGGTGTGACAGAATATTTATAGCGATTCGTGCTTCAAGAGCATGTGGTAGCAAGCAAGGATGAAGTCCTAAGTGATGTACTTCGTGGATATATTATGAGAATAGTCATTGTAAGTGCATTAGGCCTCTTATGAGCCTAAAGTGCCCGGCCGACCATAGTTTAAGTGAATGTGAACACTTATAGCCATGTATATAAGTGAATATCTCTCATAATACAAGGGACTCTCCCATTGTGCAATTGAGTCTTTCTCTTGCTAATCCTCTTGCTAATCTCTCTCCCTAATGCATGCTAGTGAGTGTGTGTGAGTGAAGTGAGGTGAGAGGAGGGATGACTGCCCGTAGTGCAACGCGGCGGTGTGACAATGCTCGCGGGATGGCTTGCTTATTACGAAGGGTGTGCAACAGGAAGTTCTGACTCTATTTTGGACATCTCAATGATCTCAAGGGAGCCTCCACCACATCTAAGTAAGTTTTAAATCTTAAACCGTGCATATTAGTGGTAACCTAGACATCTTTAATCATATCAACACTAAAAGAATCACCACACAATGAATGGACAAAGTAGGGTTCAAAGGTAAACGTATGGACAAAGTAGGGTTCAAAGGTAAACGTATGTAAGAAATAGGAATTCCCTAAACTGCCATTAAAAAAAAATTTGTGTACTCCATAATTGAAATCTGATTGAAAATTTGGATTCCTTGTTTTTTGAAGATAGATCTTGACTGTAAGAAGATCAAAATCGGAGTCCTAGAACTCCATATATGAACCAAACAAGGTAAGGTAAAGTTAAAAAGCTTTGTAAAATCAGAAGAATGCCTGATCTATTCTCCCTTAGCATTTAGGATTTGGAAATTCTGAGCTTAGGGTTGTATTAACCTTGCATTGGCCTACCCTCATAGGAATTTTGAGCCCAAGCAAATAACTTTAATCATGGACCTTCCTAGGCAAGCTTAGCTTGAGCAAATTCTATCGGTACTTATTTTTAGTAGTTTTTGGGACTAACCTAGGTTTGTGAAGTCCGGTGTGACATTTACATTGAGAATATACACTAAATCAATTTGGTAGAATTCTTGGTGTAACCTCAAACTTGCTAATGGGTGTCCAGTCGTCTAGGGGAAAAAGCGCAAAGTTATGGGGAAGAAACCATTTCCTCGATAACATATTCACCTCCGCAGAGCTGGCTCCAACTAAACTAAGTTCAAAACATAGATGGGTGGAAAAAAGGAACTAAAGGTATCCCATATATCTTGGTGTTGTACTCATAGCTTTGGATTCCAAAGAACCAAATGTATGCTCTATCTGAACAAGATGCACAATGTGAAGACATCCCCATCTCTTGTTTGGAATAGAAAGAAACCTGCATCCCAAAATAACAAAACTTGGGGCTTACATGCAAATTCTTACAGGATGCCAAAATCAACTTATCAATGGGTTCCTTCAGGTAAAAAATGTGAAATTACATGGAATCCCACTCATCTGCATGCATTTATTCCTTAATCAAAAACCTTCAAAGCTCAAGCACCAAAGTGAACAGTTCTAAAGAGGTAAAAGTAGTGCAAATGCAAAGGATACTTCATCAAACCATAAGCACAATGAAAAACCAACATTGCAAAAAGGAAAGGAAATCCGAGAGAAACGAGGTTGTCAGTTGATGATTTGTGGATAATTAATGAGCTTATCCAGGCTTTACCCTCAAGTTCAGGACCAGTTTTGAGTATTACTCCACTTTCAAACAAGGATAAATGTACAAAATAAGCAAAGTATCAAAAAGAGGCAATGGCTACTCCATATTTGATATTATCAATAACACCTACTTTTGAGACACTTTGGGCAATTCTTTACACGTGTTTTGTTGCCTAAAATGAAATAAATTTTAATAGAGTGCACAATTTTACATAGTCTTTACATCATTGAAAAGCTTGGAATGTGTAGATAATTTTAGACTACAAGAACATCCCATTTTGAGGTATGGATCAAAAGTTAGAATGTAGGGGAGTTGTTATGGGATAGAGGGTCAGATGGGTAATTTTAGAAACACGCCTGACCTAAAGTAGGCCTTCTAATCATTAGGTGGCCACATGTCATGTACATACCTTCATCTATACATAGTTTACATGCATATTAAATTTAGTACATTTCTAACTTGGGGGGATGTAATGCTTGTTTATTGATTCCGAAAACCGGATGTGATGAATAAGATAATTATGAAATTTTCTTAATTTTTGACAGCTTGCCAAATAGAACAAATGGATTCAAAAATCAAAACCCTCCCAGAAGTGGGTAGTCTAGCTCTGGAAGTATGCACATATCAAAGCTTGAATCCATCTCGATGTTACAAGCCATATAATCAGGCAAATCCAACATGCTATCAGCCATATTTTTACGAAATATGGCTTTCCTACTCCTTTAAGAAACTCGCCTGGTACAAATTTAGCCTTTTGGGCATCGATTTAGATAGCTTCTGGCATGTGCGTTATTCATCCTTGGGATTATCATCTTGCCAAATCTTATTCTCGACCAGACACTCTAAGACATGCGCTACCCTTGGTAGCCTAGCTAGGGAAATAGTTAAATTTATGAAACCACAAATTGGGGCCTCCAAGGGCAGTTAAATTTTGGGCCTCCAAGGTCTGAAACCACAAATTTAGTGATTTGTGCACCTTACAATGATCAGTTTTGGATAAGGTTTGAAGGCAATGATCAGTAATGCTTAAGGATGCATTGTACCAAATCAAGGTCCAAAACAAGAGAAATAATGGCTATTTTTAGCTAGTCATAATTCATTTCAATTTACATTTCCACCCAGCCTGATGGGTAGCTTACACAGGTCTGAATCCAATCAAGCCATGCATGTACGGTCTAATCACCATGTACTTGCTCCCGGTCAAGCCATGTGTGTAAGGGATATGGGAAAATGGTAGTTTTAAGGGATATGGGAAAGTGGACCAAACTACCAGTATTAAATTTCTAACATGATTTTGTACCTCCTAGACAAAAATGGCCGACTATCTAGTCCCCCAAGGGCAACCTAGGGAAATATCATAGAGGGATATCCTATGAGTCCAGAACAGCATGCTTACAAAGTTCTCCTCCATTTGGATAGGTAAAAGTTTATAAAAGTAGTAGAAAACCACAGTTAGCGTGACATATACATTCCAGGTATACAAGGAGCTCCAATTGAACTGTATCAATTCTAGGATTAATCAAAATGGACACGAGACAGTTTATGGTGGTTGCAAACTTATGGAGTATAGGAGACTAGGGTGTTTATATACATCTGTTGTGCAAAAAAATAACATGTATCACCCCTTGGGAATAGTCAAGTTATTCCATCTCCTGCATAATGAATTTTTACAAAGGATGCTCAATGGTGAACATATTAATGATGTGAAAGACTTGGTCAAGTACCCACTTGTGCAGGATTAAGAAATATAAGAATTATGGGAGCCATACTAGAATGAGAAAGTTCTAGGTGGATGTCCGTGATTAACAGGTTGGAATATCTTACATACCCCACAGATTTAGAAACTCAGCTAATTTTATGTCAAACCATAGGTTCTTCACTTTCTAGCCCTATAAATTGATCTCTCCTAATAGATCAAACCATAGGTTTTTCACTTTCACTTTCACCTAATTGATCTCCTAGGCTAATTTTACGTCAAATTGAAGGTTTTTCATTTTCTAGCCATATAACCATAGGTTTTTCACTTTCTTTCCCTATAAACTCGCAATCCTTAAATGATGTATGGGCTTGTATAGTCTTATGGACCCTTAGTCCTAATAAGTCCCTAACTAATGTACTGCCTACATTGGTCCCATAGGTCATATTTTTGGCTTTCACTGGATGTTAAAATATCATCATCATCATTATCATTACATGTATACACACACACATATATATAAAGTTGGGGGCTCCATGATGGAAAATAGAGTGGGTTGGTGAGATTATAGATCTTGTAGCATTGATTCTTCTAGAGAACTGATGTAAACTCGATCCTATGGAGCTAATTGTTAAAAATACAAATCTAATCAATTGTAGTGCATAACTCGATCGAGTTCTGTAAAAAAACCAAAAAATTAAATTCGACATTGCACACGTGGCGACTATTCAAAGGTTATTTACATAACTCATTCAAGTTATGTGGAAATTACATTTTTTAAAATGCCTCGCATGAATTAAAAAGAACACGTGTCCATCATGGGTTGGGTATCCCATAACTCGGTCGAGTTATGTAAAAAAAAACTTTTTTTTATTTTTTTCTTTGCAATGTCAGAGAGAGAGAGAAAGAGAGAGAGAGAGAGAGAGAGAGAGAGAGAGAGAGAGAGAGAGAGAGAGAGAGAGAGAGAGAGAGAGAGAGAGAGAGAGAGAGAGAGAGAGAGAGAGAGAATTACATCCTTGAGATAATTTGGAATTATTCAATTTTTTCATCTTTTGTGCTAAGTTGAACATATCAAATAAGTTTACTTTTAATGCTATCTCTAAATCTCCTACCTCCTCTAACTTGGTAAAAACCCAACTTCTCTTCATAATCATTCCTTAGCGCTTCCAAATCCATGGGAGGAGTGGTGTCTACCTCCAAATCCATGGGAAGAATGGGGTCTACTTCCAAATCGATGGGGGGAGTGGTGTTTGTCTCTCTAAATCCATTGGAAGAGTGGTGTCTACTTTTTAATGGGGTGGAGGAGTGGGGTATTGATTATAACAAGATTCTCTTGATCAACATCCTTATCTTTAAATATATGTTTGCTACTACTATGAGGAGTAACTTGAATCACATCCTTATCTTTAAATATATGTTTGCTACTACTATGAGGAGTAACTTGAATCACATACCACCATTTAGAGTTTGATGAATCTGGATGAAATACCATATGCTTGCATTTTTGTGGTAGCACAAACAATGTTATGGATGAATCTGGAATATACTTGCATTGTTATGGTAACACAAACATATCACTACAATCAGACCATATTTTTTGTGTAGTTGAATTCAAAAAACCCACTAATATCTCTTCACTATTGCATTAGGACCATTATTGATCACCTATAACCATTATACATCAAGAATGAATATAGTGGAATGCATAAATCCAACCTTTATAATAATCTAGATTAGATGAAAGAAGATTTGTCTCACTTACATTTGCTCAGCTTTCTTGAAAGAAGAGAGCCATTACTCCACAGTCAAAAGTTATCCTCCTCCTATCAATGTTCTCCACACAATGTAAGTGTCATCCATGAAACAATAATGCATGGTTGAATTTGTTATTCTAAAAGAAGAAACAAAAGAAATAAATTACATAAAATTTAAAAAGAAGAATTACAATCACAGAAGATAGGGTACATGGTGCTTATGTGAAAGTTACATCCCAGCCCCTGTTAGGGTTAGGGTTCCACACAGACAGAGACACACACAGAGAATGATAGCAGCAAGAACACTCAAGAGAGATGGTGATGGATGCTCACACAAAGATGGATAGCATAGAATGTGTGGACCTTGGGGGTTAACTCCACAATATCAAAATACAATAAATGTGGTGTCCTTTCACACCTAATATCCAAGGGGAAAAACCCAAAGGGAGAAAAGTTCCCTTGGTTAGCCCATGTTCACATGTGGCACTACTCATAGCATATGTGGCACAAGTCATAGCATATATGCTAATAAATGCCCTCGGTGGCAATGTGAACCTGTACAAGGTCTACAGCAGATCACTCTCTGTAGGAGAGTAAGCTTAAAGCTTTGCAAAAAGCTTCAAACTTCTCTTAATGCAACATTGTCCTATGTAGAATAGTAAGATAATGAGATATCCCCTATAGAAATCCTCTCCTTTACATAATGATAATGAATCTCTATGTGCTTAGTACGTGCATGAAACACTAGGTTTTGTGGCACACCTATAGCACTCTGACTGTTAGTGAGTATGGCGGCGGGTGTCTGCTGACACTCACAAAGATCAGTCATCCATCTCCTCAGCCATACACAATCTACTGTGGCTGTAAAGGCTGCCTTGTACTCAGCCTCACAACAAGTAGATGTGGCAACAATGGGCTTTTTTGCTCAATCATGATATGCATGAATGCCCCAGAAAAAAAACAGTTCCCACTGGTGGATTGCTATGTATCATAGTTACCAACCCAGTTGGAATCACTATAAGCATGTAACTGGCCCCCTCGGATATACCAGCACAAGATCTAGGGAGCCCTAAAGATAGTGGAAGATCTGCTTCACTGCTTGCCAATACTTTGTACCTGGGCTATACATAAATTTGCTACATAGGGAAACCCCAAACTGAATATCCGGGTATGTGTCACATAAGTATATGAGGAAGCCCACTACTTGGCTGTAAACACTCATATCAAAAGGCTCTCCAACATTATACATGCTCAATTTCTGCCGTGGCTCCATTGGAGTAGAGATGGGCTTACAATCTTGAAACCCAAATTTGTGCAACAACTTTTGAATGTAATTTGATTGGTGTACATAAATCCCAACATCTGTCTGCACAAATTGTATGCCCAAATAATAATGCAACAATCCCAAATCTGTCATCTCAAATGATTTTTGCAATTCAGCTTTGAATGTTGTATTTTTCTCCATATCATCCCAATTAGCAACATGTCATCCACATAAAGAATGAGCATAATCAAAGTGCCATGACCCTCTTTCACATAGAGGGTGCTCTCTGTTGTTGGACTAGCGAAAACCTTACGTGGTCAAATAAGTATGTATCTTCTCATACCAAGCTCGAGGAGCTTGTTTAAGACCATAAAGTGCTTTTCAAAGCTTGCATACTTTGTTCTCATGACCATGCATCACAAAACCAATGGGCTGATTTACATACACTTCTTCCTGCAAATACCCATTAAGAAAAGCTAATTTTATGTCCAACTGATGCACTTTCCATCTATGATGCGCAGCCAATGTAACAACACATCGCGAACTGTGGCCATATGAGAAGTAGGTGCGAAAGTCTCATCAATGCCCTTTTTCTGGGCATAACCTTTGGCCACTAGCCTGGTCTTGTACCTATCAATGGTACCATCAGACTTTGTTTTCAACTTGTATACCCACTTTGTGCCATTGGTCTTCTTGTAGTATTGACATTTGCCCTTTTTCTTGGGCTTGCTTACATCATTTTTAGCCTTTTGTGAAGGCTGTCCCAAATCAACCTTTGTGGCTGAAAACTCTGTTTGGATTTTCCCTAGCCCTTGTCTTGGGAAACAAAAGTCCCATCACTGCCACGCATGCTGGAAGATTTGTTCTTTCGATTTTGCTCCTCTTGTTGTAGTAACAAGCAACCAACTCTTCAAGTTCCAATTTCCCCGCTTAGATAGAGTGAGCGATGTGTGGAAGTTCAAGTAGGTTTCTGGTAGAGATGATAGTGTTCTAGAAACTAGCTCCTTTCTAGAAATGACCTCATCAATATTGAGCAACTTCTCTCAAAGATCCTGGATCTTAGTAAGATGATCAGCCATACTATCACCATCATTCATGTCCAAGTTCTCAAGCTCTTTCTTGAGAAATGCAACCCTAACCTCAGTCCTTGCCTGATACATTGTTTCAAGTACATCCTAGGCTCGCCCGCCGTGAGGTCCTGCTGCAAGATCGGATACGTGGTATGATTGATCACTTTATCGAGGACAAAGCAATCAAGGCCATCGCTTGGGCATCGTGAATCCCATCTCTTCTGCTCCTATGAGGGAGGAGTGGGTACTGCAACTACGGCCAGGCGTGTTAGGTGCTATGTCAACAGGGCGTACATCTTCACCTAACACATAACCCCATAATCCTTTGGCCACAAGAAGATTTCGGACTATGAAACTCCAAAGGGAGTAATTACTACCATCCAATTTGGCCTCTTGGGACAAAACCCCGAATATATTGGTCGTATTTCCAGCCATTTTCTAAAATCTCTTTCCCAAGAGAGATGCAAACATGTGCAACCAAATATGCTATAAAAAAAATCCAAACGCACCGGAGTGCAATGCCAGGCAACCACAAAATCAAGTGCAAATGTTTTGCCCCAAATACACAGATGCACATAATTGCAATGCTGAAAAATCTTAAATTTCTGAGCACCAATGGGCTTATTTAAATATGTGTTAATTGCACATAATTCACAAAAGCCCCAAAAATCTATGTACCAATACAAGGGTACGCTTAAGTGCAATGCTGAAAAATCCCAAATTTCTAAGCACCAATGGGCTGATTTATGTGTCCATTGCACATAATTCACAAAAGTCCCAAAAATCTGTGTACCAATAAGCTTTAATTGTGTAATTAAGCACTAATTTTAGGAAAGCCCCAAATGTCTATGTCCTACAACTGCAAATGTGCAATTAAGCACAAATTTCTTTAAAAAAATCCCCAAATTTCCTTTGAATCCTATATGAATTAATTTTGCTGAGACTGTAGAAATACAACTGGGCAGTTGGCAGACAACGAGGCAGTGGACTACAAACGGGTTGGAAGCTGAAGGTTTTGGTAATGGCGCGCAAGGAGAATCCATAGTAAGTTGCATGGGTCGACAGCGGCGGCGGGAGGTTCAGACAATGAATGAGCTGCAGACGAGAAGTTTAGACGACGTTGTTGTCGAGGGCAACAGCTGCCACCACCGACAGCGAAAGTGCTGCTAAGACAAAAGGCGCTATTGACAACGATGCCAGACGGCAACAATGTTGCTGACTACTAACGTCAAAGATGCTGCTTACGGTGACTGCTGGACGGAACTGCGGGACGGCGACTAGGTGCTGGATGGAATTGTTAGGGTTTGGGTACAAGACACACAACACAAAGATGGATAGCATAGAATGTGTGGGGTTGACTCCACAATATCAAAATACAATGAATGTGGTGTCCTTACACACAGAATATCCAAGGGGAAAAACCCAAAGGGAGAAAAGTATCCTTGGTTAGCCCATGTTCACATGTAGCACTCCTCATAGCATATGTGGCATAACTCATAGCATATATCCCAATATCCCCTTACCCATGCTTGCTCACTTAAGATTTCACCACTCCTTAGGTCGCACATCAAGCTCACATGGGTGTGGTAAAGTCATATGTCTCTTCCTAATATTGTTACAGGACCATGGTACATGGAGATTAGATTATTCCACAAATTAAATAATAAAAAGAATAAACCATAACATCATAGCATAAATCAAGAGCATGAATCAAAAGCATGAAAGATCAAGAACACAAGACTAGGTGCAATCTCCCCCCCGACGTCACTCCCACACTCGATATTTAAATCATATCAATAAATTTAGCCCTTGGAGCCATAAATAGCATAGTTTTTTCAAAATTGGGCTTTTACAAAATTGCACCTTAGTCCAATGCTTTTAAAGCATCTCATAAAAAATAATCCTTACCCAACATATGTACAATGGGCCAAACCATACAAAATTAAATAATTAGCACACATGTACTTGGCTAGATAGTCTTGTCCAATGTCCACCTTGGTTGTCTCGAACCCATAATCTATACTCAACATAATCCACAATGTTAGATCACAATTACTTTGGAATCGATCACAAAAATAATTATAACAAATGGAAATCATTCATAACCATGATTCACACATAAATCATGCATCACACATATAATTAATTGGATTCAATCCCATGATAAAATATTCTGAAAAATCTCACTCCCGTGATAGTCCTCCCGTTTGACAACCGTCCTTGGTTGTAACTATCAACACAATTGTTGGAATTTGAGCATAATGATGAGCTATGGTGGATCATACACTAGAATCAACATGATTAACAAAGTGATTAAGAAATGATTAAGATGTAATTAGTGAATAATTAGCAGATAGATTAATGTAGGCATGGATACTCAAAAACCAGCAAATTCTCATTAGGGCTATGCCTCAATTTATAGAGTTTACATCAAGCATCAAATCCCATTGATTTCTCCATGATTCACTCCCAAAATATCTCCACCTTTTGCCTGATTCTCTCCACCTCTTCTCTTTTCCCTGAATATCTCCCAGAATATCTCCACACTCCTAAATTCCCTCATGCTACCCTTTATTCTCTCCCAGTAGATTCTTCTCACCTTTTCACAGGTTCTTTCACATTTACTCATCTTCTTTTACAGCCTCTATCCAAGAGCTTGTTCCCACACACACCCTATTCACTTGTATATTTCAACACCTCCCCTCAAGTGAATACTCCTAGAACACCTAGACCCTATACCAAGTTTGCCTCCCCTTACTTGGCAGTCCGCGACCAGTGTCTACTCCTCCCCTCAAGTTATCTCAGCACACCTGGACCCTATATCAAGTTTCTCTCTTACTTGATAGCCTGCGACCAGTGCCTCAGATCCCTAAACCCATAGTCCTTGACACTCTCTCTCTCTCTATGTGTCCAAGGCTTACTATAGTTGCCCGCGACCTTGACTAAAGTGCTCACACATACATCTCTCTACCATGTGGCCTACATCATCGGTGGCTCAGAGGTGGTTTTACTTTGTTGGGGCAGGTTACATTGGGTTGTGGGGTCTCTCTCTCTCTCTCTCTCAGAGATTTTTACATGGCTCCTCACTCTTTGGAGCCTCACATCTTCTCTTCTCTTCAGTCTTCTTGTCGTGGCAGCTTCTCTCCACTCGTCCATCTCTTCTTTCAGTCTTCTCGAGGCAGCTTCTCTTCTCGGGGCAGCTCCTCTTCTCGGGGCAGCTTCTCTTCTTGTGGCAGTTTCTCTTCTCGTGTCCATGTCTTACTTCAGATCTTCTTCTCGGTGTGGATCCTCTTCTTGGAAAGAGATATTCTTCTTCTTTCATGGCTGGGGCCATGAGCTCGTCCGTCAGGTCATTTTGCTCCATGTGAGCAACATGTTTCAATGTTTTGCTGACAGTTCCTTTGGGCTTTTTATGTTTATTTTGTATCATTATGCAATGCAAACCTAAATTTATGCGGGAGGTCTTACCTCTTGCCTTAATCTGGACAAGGGCAGTGTCTGTTCCCATTTTTACACTGATGCAATGTGCCCAATACATAATGCGTATAGCATTCATTCTCATGCACATTCCCAAATGCAACTCTGGCTGTGAATAATCTTGAATTTGAGTGAGATTTACAGGCATTAACCAAGGGTTGAATGCAAAATGATGATTTTCACAAATTTATCAGCACAATTTTACCAGAAATTACACTGAATCAAGGGTAACCAATTTGTACGGGATGGTTGGAGTATCAAACCAACTCCGATTTGAAATCTGAAGTTATAGGGATCTGTATCAGATACCTAATGGTTAATTTGAACCCTCAATTGCACCAAAATACAGTGATTAGCACTGATTAATCACTGATTAGCAAATTAATGCTCTGGTTTGTGTGTAAAAAACAGAGTATGCGGGGAGCCCAGATCTGGTGCCTTCCACTTCAAATGAGCTCAAATGCTTTCAAAGGCATCAATAGCAATGAGTCTAGTAGAGGATTAAGCCAAGAAACACAAGATTTGACCAAATAATGAAAGCTTAATCTCTGTTTTACCAAAGTCACCTGCAGATTTGATGAAGAGCTTGGATCTCTCTGTAGACTTGATGAAATTGATTTCTGTCTTCACCAGCTTGTAGAGCATGCTTGATTACACCTTGGGCTAGGAGGAATTGAAGCAATTTGATGTGAGCAAGGAGTAATGTCAAAAATAGCTCAGAAAAACGACGCCCTTCATTCTGCGAAATTCTGCAGTTCTGCGCTGAATTAGCCCACAAGATTCAAGCTGAGTGTAGCCCTATAAGTCTACTATAAGTACCTAAAAGGGCTTAGCCTAATGTTATGTGTGCAAGGAGAATGGAGTCCTCCACTGGCTGGGGGTGAAGGGGAAGGTGAAAAACTCACTAAAAATTGATTTTTTTGCTAATTACCTACTAATCCTAATTAATTAACTAATGGGCTCATAAATCTGGTTGATTCTAGGCATGGCTCTGATACCATGTTGGAATTTGAGCATAATGATGAGCTATGGTGGATCATACACTAGAATCAACATGATTAACAAAGTGATTAAGAAATGATTAAGACGTAATTAGTGAATAATTAGCAGATAGATTAATGTAGGCATGGATACTCAAAAACCAGCAAATTCTCATTAGGGCTATGCCTCAATTTATAGAGTTTACATCAAGCATCAAATCCCATTGATTTCTCCATGATTCACTCCCAAAATATCTCCACCTTTTGCCTGATTCTCTCCACCTCTTCTCTTTTCCCTGAATATCTCCCAGAATATCTCCACACTCCTAAATTCCCTCATGCTACCCTTTATTCTCTCCCAGTAGATTCTTCTCACCTTTTCACAGGTTCTTTCACATTTACTCATCTTCTTTTACAGCCTCTATCCAAGAGCTTGTTCCCACACACACCCTATTCACTTGTATATTTCAACAACAATCAAGTGATCAAACATATTAAATGTTCCCACATTGGATTCACTCACAATGTTTGAATACGTGTCACACGTATTCACAAAGTATGTCATTATGTATTTAAGTGGATTCACTCCCACATATCCTCACACGCATTGCACGTGCCTTGGAGTTGATCGGACTCACTCACGATCAAATTTATAGAATCTTTACACGCGTCACACGTGTCTTAGAGCTGATCAGACTCAATCACAAGCAAACTCACACATTGGATTCACTCACAATGTTTTCATACGCATCACTCGTATTCAAAAGAATACCACACGTTTCATACGTGTCAGAGCTTGTTGGACTCACTCACAAACAACCAACTTAATCACAATACATGTATCACACATGTCACACTTGGTTGGATTCACTCACAACCAAATTAATCACACTTGGTTGGATTCACTCACAACCAAATTAATCACACTTGGGTCACCCAAGATATTATTTTTTACTTATTGGATCACCCAATAAATTAATTACCATAATATTCTCTCTTATTCGGGTTACAAACTGACCTCAGTTACGTATTTAATTAGCAAGTGAAGAGAGTCATAATATAAATCCATCACAGATAGAATCCCTCTCAACACTAAAGTATGATAAGTTATCCGTCTCACAGATAAATATCACTTAGGTTATCCGTCTCTCGGACATCAAAAGAGTATCTTTCATGTACTCCAATACGAGTATCTTTTACAGACACTTGATTAACCTTTTTTGAAATAAAAAAGAAAATAATTTGAAGAAAGTGTTTTAAATAAGGAGTTAGAGTTTAAAGGTTGAATGTGAAATAACAATAAGTTACATACATTCTTCGGTGATCAGTCGAAAAACATATGTGCATCATTGTTGTTAGTTCACCCAAGTCCTGATAGTGAATGATCTAATATGTATTTTCTTTCGCGTATAGAAAGTACATATCAATCATTGAACTATCTTCACCAATATATTAGGATTTAACTATAAAATTAAACAATGCATAAGTATGAGTTTTAGGCTTACCTCTCTAGTGGGTAGAAATCATGGTTGAGAGTACCCTCTTGTATAAGATCAGAAGGGGAGGTTTTTACACTTGCACACCTCAAAAGACGGAGGGAGGAATCTTACAGAGTGAATAAGCTTGGACAATACTTTGAAAGCGATGAACTCAATCGGTTTCACCGATAACCTTCGTCGATGGCCTCCAAGTCATAGCTTGTTACAAAACAAAGGATGGGGGAGCTTGAGTGAGAGCATTGTTACAAAACAATGCGCTGGGGAAAATGGGGAGTGCCTACCATCAATGACACCCCATTGCTGGTCAAACTTGCTAATGGAGCCACAGCTAGGAGCCACAGCTAGTAGACCCATTGGTCATTAGGACATTTTGGAGGTCATTTGGAGGGCCTTTTAGAGGAGAGATAAAATAGAGCGCAACCAATGAGGAAGAAGCAAATGTAACATTGAAAAATAGCTCAATTCATTGAAGGTTGATTGCCTTTATCTTCATCTTTAACCATGTTCACGATCGCAACTCGATTCTTTTTCTTTTTGGGACGCTCATATGCATAATGTCCTTCTTTGTGGCATCTGTAGCATGTAATCACACGTGATTTTTTATCTCCATTACTGGTCTTTTTTGCAGCTTCAGTACTCTTTCCATTCACTAGTGGATTATCGTACTTCTCTGCTTTATCTTTGTGCTGAAGCTTCTCAAAATGTGTAGATTGAGAAGACGGAAGAATATGAGAATCTGTCACTGTAGTATCTGTCGGAAATCCATTTTTCTTCTCATAGTATGTTGCTAGAGAGATGGCATTGCTAAGAGAACGAGGATGAAACATGTTCACTTCTGCCTCGAATAACTGGCTTGAGACCTATGAACTTTCTCCTTTGCTCTTTCTCACGTACTTTCTCTATAGCTTGAAGTTGCAATAAAGTTTGCCAAAATCTGTCAATGTAGGCTGATATGTTCTACTTTTCAAGTTGTCTGAAAATATCCCATCGCTGTCTGGCTTTACTCTTATATGATGGAGGTAAGAAATCCTTCTTGATCGGCTTCTGGAAGTCTTTCCACCATGACTTTGTTTGCATTTGCCCTGTCTAATAACATTCCGCCAAAGAGCTGCACTATCTACCAAATGATTAGTAGCACATTTTACCTTATCTTTCTCAGAAAATTTTTCACCAGAAAAATAATTATCAAGTTAGCTCAACCATGCAAGTATGACGTGTGCATCCATTTTGCCATTATAATCCTGAAAAGTAAAAGCTTTTCTACTGATCTTGTGTCCCTTTTAAGACTCTTGAGCTTTAAGAATAGCTCGCATAGTCCTTTGGATAGGGTCGTCATCAGAATCCAAAGAATTAGATTCGGAATATGCACGTCTTCGCTTTTTGCGAGTAAATCTCCGCTCGAAATCTTGTCTTTACCTCTTCTTGCTCAATAACTGACCTTGAAGTGCATTTACTTGATCTTGGATGGAGGGTGGTTGTGGATAAATTGCCATTGTAAAAGAGACAAGTAAAATATTATGGAATTGTAGAAATAAAATAGAAAAGGTGGAAAACTTATCTGACTCCCGTGTACTTCAAAAGAGGAATTGATGGCATCCCACGAAGAATAAGTATAATAATCCGGTGTACTTTGATGTTGACAAATTCAGAAAGAAGCCCGTTCGAAAAATCTTTTGAAATTTTGTTGAGAAATGATGCCAAGAGTATTTTGTAGCAAGATGTTTCCAAATAATATGAAGAAGTTCCAATAATTTTTGCAATCCTAATTTTTTTGAATTTCTCCCTATAGTTGAACTTTCTTTCTTCTTGATATCTTTGAAGCCTTTTGAAGATAGGCTTTTAGTAGAAAGCTTTTGAAGATAGGTTTTTATATAAGCTTATAGTATAGAGATTTAATCTCTCTTTAAAAAAAGGCTTATAATATTGAGGTTTTAAAGCTTACCAAGCTAAGCTTTATTTTAAAAAAAATTAAAGCTTCTCGAGGCGTACGCAGGCTCCAATGCAAATAAAGAAAGTTTTTTTTTTGGGGAAAAGTTAAAGCTTTAAGTCTTTAAAGCTTTTTAAGTAAAGGCTTTAATTAAAGCTTTATTAAGCTTTGTAAAGAAGGCTTTCAAGCTTATAAATACAAAATCTTCACAACAAAAAAGAAACGGACGTCGACCCTGCGAGCTTCCACACAGAGGAAACCCACCACGCGTAGGCGGAAATTGGAGAGGGAGGAAAAACGCCTGGTTGTGGGCACTCTCGCCAGCCGAATCGGAGGAAGAACTTTAATTGGGAATATATATATATATATATAATGAAAAAGAAAATTTCATGGCTCTTCAAAAACTAAAACTAAACCACTAAACCACCACCATTAAACCACTAAACCACCACCAGCTTAGTGCTATTCTCGGAGAAGAGGAGAAGAAAATTTTGTGAGCCCTCCAATATAGAATTTCTCTGTGAGATGAGCTTAGCAATACTTAGAATAGGCCCGTAATCCCCTCATAAAGCTTATTTCATCAAGCTTATTTCATCTGTACGGTTGGATTAGGGACAGGATTTGAGTTGAGAAAGTTGGTTTTGGGAGAAGAAGGGTGGTTTTGAAAGAAAAAGAGTGGTTTTTCTCAAAAAGGTGGCATTCTCTTCCTAGCCCCCCTTGATCCCAATTTTGATGTAATGGCTCACAAAATTCACATAAACATACTTTCTTTTGTCCAAAGGTTTTCCATACCTTCTCTTTTTTACCTCTTGGATTTTTGGATCCTTGTATTCCAAAAGGTTTCCATACCTTCTCTTCTTTAACTCTTGGATTTTTGGATCCTTGTACTATTTCTGCAAATTCTACTCTTTCCTTGCAAGTATTTTGAATTTGTTGAAAAGCCTTCAAATTACTCCAAGCCAATAACCTTTGAGTAAAAATCAATTTCTTGATTTTTCTTCAACTCTCCACCCATGACCCAAATTCAAATCTTGAATTTGCCGTACTTTGATACCATTGTTACAGGACCATGGTACATGGAGATTAGATTATTCCACAAAATAAATAATAAAAGAAATAAACCATAACATCATAGCATAAAATCAAGAGCATGAATCAAAAGCATGAAAGATCAAGAACACAAGACTAGGTGAAATCTCCCCCCCGACGTGTGTGGCTCCACTCCCACACACGGTATTTAAATCATATTAATAAATTTAGCCCTTGGAGCCATAAATAGCATAGCTTTTCCAAAATTGGGATTTTACAAAATTGAACCTTAGTCCAATGCTTTTAAAGCATCTCATCAAAAATAATCCTTGCCCAACATATGTACAATGGGCCAAACCATACAAAATTAAATATTTAGTACATATGTGCTTGGCTAGATAATCTCTTCTAATGTCCACCTTGGTTATCTCGAACCCATGATCTATACTCAACATAATCCACAATGTTAGATCACATTTACTTTGGAATCGATCACAAAAATAATTATAACAAATGAAAATCATTCATAACATGCTTCACACATGAATTATGCATCACACATATAATTAATCGGATTCACTCCCATGATAAAATATTCTGAAAAATCTCACTCCCGTGTTAGTCCTCTCGTTTGAGAATAACAACCGTCCTCGGTTGTAACTATCAGCACACGCAAGTGATCAAACATATTAAATGTTCCCACATTGGATTCACTCACAATTTTGAATACGCGTCACACGTATTCACAAAGTATGTTATTATGTATTTAAGTGGATTCATTCCCACATATCCTCACACGCATCACACGTGCCTTAGTAGACTTGATCGGACTCACTCATGATCAAATTCATAGAATCTTTACACGCATCACACGTGTCTTAGAGTTGATCGGACTCACTCACAATCAAACTCACACATTGGATTCACTCACAATGTTTTCATACGCATCACACGTATTCAAAAGTATACCCCACGTGTCAGAGTTGTTTGGACTTACTCACAACCAACTTAATCACAATACATGCGTCACACACGTCACACTTGGTTGGATTCACTCACAACTAAATGAATCACACTTGGATCACCCAAGATATTCTTTTTACTTATTGGATCACCCAATAAATTAATTACTGTAACAAATATCTCTTTGTGCATTTGTTGTCTCTGTGTGTACTTGATGGTACATATCAATCCACTTCTACATTTCTTGACAGTTAGAATATAATTTTTTTTCCCTTCTATTGTAAAGCTTCACTCATCTTGTAAAGCTTCACTCATCTTGTACATACTCCCTTTTCCTTGAGAAACATCATTAATAAATTAGTCCATCATCCTTATTATGCCACAGGAGTTGCATTCATTTCACCAAGAAACTCATACACTACCTTGAGATTGCACTTACAAAAGATGATAAGCTTCACTCATCTTGTAAAGCTTCACTCATCTTGTACATACTCCCTTTTCCTTGAGACACATGATAAGCTTCACTCATCTTGTAAAGCTTCACTCATCTTGTACATACTCCCTTTTCCTTGAGACACATTCATTTCACCAAGAAACTCATACACTACCTTGAGATTGCACTTACAAAAGATGATAAGCTTCACTCATCTTGTAAAGCTTCACTCATCTTGTACATACTCCCTTTTCCTTGAGACACATCATTAATGAATTAGTCCATCATCCTTATTATGCCACAGGAGTTGCATTCATTTCACCAAGAAACTCATACACTACCTTGAGATTGCACTTACAAAAGATGATAAGCTTAGTAAATGATTGGCATAAGTTTCTACAGGTATCACCACAAACCCCAAATCCTAAGCCCTAAAAACTAACTCCTAAACCCTAAACCTTATAGCCTAAATCCTTAATCCTATACCCTAGACCTTAAGTAAACCCTAAACCCTGAATTCAAAATCCCAAATCCTAATCCTAAAACCAAAAACCATAAATCATAGGTCCCAAATCCTAAACCCTAAGTCTCATCCTAAATTCTAAATCCTAAGTCCTAAGTCTCAATCCTAAATTTTAAACCTTAAACCCTAAATCTCAAATCTTAAATGCAAAGCCCTAAACCTTAAACCATAAATCACAAATCTTAAATCCTAAACCCTAAACCCTAAACCTAAAATCCCAGCCCTAAACCACCCTAATCATTAAACCATAAATCACAAATCCTAACCCCTAAGTTTAAAATACCAAATCCTTTATTCTAAACCTTAAACATCCCAAATCTCACACTCTAATTCCTAAACCCTAAACCTTACACCAAACTCTAAACCCTGAATCCCAAATCCCAAGCCCTAAACCTTAAACCCTATACCTTAAAACATAAATAATAAGTCCTAGATCTTAAACCCTAAACTAGAAATCCCAAACCCTAAACTTTAAAGTGTAAATCACAAATCTTAAATCCCAAATCCTAAACCTTAAACCTAAATCCCAAATACTAAACCCTAAATCCTAAACCTTAAACATTAAATCATAAATACTAAACCTGTAATCGTAAACCCTAAATCCTAAACCACAAATCTTAGGCCCTTAACCCTAAACAACAAATCCTAAATCTTAAACCCTAAATCTGAATCCCTAAACCTTAAATCCTAAGCTCAAAACCTTGAACCCGAAATCTTAAATCTTAAACCCTAAATACCAAATCTCAAACCCTAAACCCTAAACCCCAAATCCCAAACCCTAGACCCTAAATCCCAAATCCTAAACCCTAAACCCTAAATACGAAATCTCAAATCATAAGTCAAACCATGAATCACAAATTCAAAACCCTAAATCATAATCCCAAACCTTAAACCCTAATTCCTAGGCCCTTAATCCTAAACATAAACCTTATTTTCTAAGCCCTTAGTCCCAAACCCAAACCATAAACCACAAACCCTAAACTCTAAGCCTTAAACTTTAAATCAAAAATCTTAAACCCTAAACTTAGACCATAAAACACATATACTAAACCCTGACCCACCCTGAAACACAACCCTGGTATTTTAATATATCTTTGTAATGACTATAGTTTTTGTGCTTCCAATTACAAAAACGATTGTACAATAACACAAGACATTAGAGGTGCTGTTTATAAGATTAGTGGTCTAGTAAGGTAAGATCAAATTCACATTTATTACCTTAACCTATGTACTCACATGCTATTTTTTATTTTTTATGTATGCATAGATAGATTTCTTCTAAAGAGATTAACCTACAGACCACATGAATCCAAATATTGTCCATGTATTGGAAATGCATGATTACAACTAGTTGATAAGGATTACAAATAAAAACGATCATGGGAGGTGATATAAAACCAATTTAAATGATATAATAAACTTATAAAAATATTCACTATATCATAATTGTAACATTTTTCCTGAGCACTTGCTAAGACCTAGATAATCATGCATGGCCCACACCAATATAGCCATGATGTTCCCATCTCGTATTTCTATGAGGTATTGACATATTCTACATTGGGAATGCCTCGCCACAAAGTGAAGTTCTTCTATCAATGGATCCATGTATACATCCATGTTTATATTTCCCTGATGTGAGAAGAGCAAGCATCAAACGTCCTTTTTTAACACTCATCCATGGTCAAATACTATATTTCACCAAAACCATAGGCCATGTTGTGGAACATAATCCACCATTCATTCCTAAAAACCAAGTCGTAAAGTGCTATTCTCCTCCTTAAACTCTGATCATTTTGCATCATAATCTGTTGAAATCCTTAAGGTAATATCACTAGAGTGATTTGTGGAATGCCATGTAATTAGACCTGTTATGGACTTACAATTCAACATGTCTTATATCTAAGGAATGATTAGAAAATATCTCAATACTTTTGGAAGAATTTTATATCCTTGCAAGTTTTATTGATATCGATTAGCACCGCATTCGAGACAAGTTATGTTGTTAGCTAATTCTTGGGCATGATGCATCGATTAAATTATAATGCATGCCTATAGTAGCCAATATCTTCTTTGCTTCATCTTGTGTCTCACCTATGGCATTACCTTTGGGCCATAGTAGTCTATCAAAAGCGCAAAAGAAAAATATATTAATTTCACATTTGTGTAATATAAATAAAATAAAGCACCATTCACGTACCTAAAAAGTGCAAAGACACTATTAAACCATCCATACATTAATTGCATGTTGAGAATTGAGAGGCAAGTTTTTAATTTAGAGGCTTTTCCTCCTTTTTTATACAATGAGATTGATGCTTAACTTCTTATCCTTGCCTCCTCTTATTGGATATTTGGTTAAGAGTGGGAATCAAAGAATGTGTCTATTATCTCCTCCATTGTCTCCTTTTGATTGGGGCAATTCTTCCTCAAAACTTGTGCTTCCATAGAGTCTTTACTAGAGTGTGCTCTCTCCATTGCCTTGTGAATTTTTAGAGATATGTCTCCGCCATCCAACATGCACATGCTCATCTAGAGGTATGTCTCCCCTTGTGAATTTTTGGAGGTATGTCTCCACCTTCTAGATTACACACGCACTCATCTGGTTGCACTTGCAATTACTCTTCACTTCAAGTCAGGTCTTTGTCCCATGAAAAAGAATATGCATGATCCCTCTTTGCTTATCAAAAGAAGATATATATTTGATAAAAACATTCTGTACTAGTCAAACACTAATAAATATATTCGATTGAGAACATAACCATGATTCATTGAGAACTTACTGATGATCCATGGTCTCTAAGTTGATCTAATAATATCTTATCAAACTCCACATAATTGTGTATGTGGACCTGCATGGTTTTGCGTAATATCCTAATGGAGTACCTACATTGTGAACAAGGGAAAGGGATCATCCAATCTCTTAACCAAGTTTGACTTCAAAACATCCCATGTGAACGGCCCAAACAAGGCACTGGGGCCTTAATAAGGCACCATAGTGAGGCTAAGCAAGGTCAAGATTACAAGATTAACACTACAAAATGTCAAGGTTAGCAAAACATAAAAAGAAGAGGTGATTTAGGTCCAAGGCAAGAAAGGGGGTTCAAGCTAACCCTAAGAGAGGTCAAGGGTGATGATGGTGAGGAGTTGTATTGTGAGGTCATGGTGGAGACACATAGCTAGAATTAGAGATTTTGAATCTTCAAGAAGTGAGTGGAGCTTGGAAGCCAAAGGTTAACCTAGAAGAGGCATTTGAAATTTTTCAACACTAGGCACCTATAAGAAGGAGTAATGATTTCTGTGAAAGGGTTCACATAGATGAAGACAATAAAGTAGGAATTAAGGTAGCGTCATTCTCATTTAAGGGTTGTTGCAAGATCAGGGTGTCCAGTTTTGTCCAGTTTATGTTGGACTGGGACAATTCTTGGACAACAAATTTGGGGGAGAAAGGTACTTCAAACGAGATCAAGAAACTAATAGAAAATACACATACACTCAAATTTACCCCCAATATAACTTAAATTAATATAAATTAGTCTAATTTATCAAAATTAACCAAAAATATGATAAAACAATTAAAAATGATATTTCCATACTTAGAATGATCTAATTTTTTTTCCATACATGCACCAATACAAGTACACTAGTCCCTATAGGTTTTAGATGATTTACATCAAAAATGTAATTTTACTAATTAGATTATTAGTATTTGCAGGCCTTCTGATAGCCTGGAAGAATTTTAGAAAAGAGATTATTAAAAATCGAGCCATTGGATTTGCAATTTTGACTAACCACCACATTCTACCAATGTCTCACTATCTACCACTCTTTTTATCTACAAGATTATGCATTTTTAAGTGGTAGTTATTGTGGGTGCAAAAAGTGGCATATATTATAACACTTTAAAGACCTTGAAATATTTAAAGAAAATAGACAAATAGCTTAAAAATTTCTCAAAAAATCAAGTTAAGCTCTATATTATGTGAAGATCTAAGATGCAAAGTGGAAATCTCATATGAGTTTATATGTGAAAGATATTAGCATTTTATGGAACCAGCCCAAATTTGGGACATGGTGTATACATTGAGCTTGTACCTAAGGAAATAAGGACTTTTAACTATCTAATGCTTAATTAGATCATGCAACTATATTCCCAACTTTGCATGTGACGTTCCAACAAAAGAACTTGAAAGGAAATTCCTTGGTTAGCTAGGAGAGATTGGCCACTAAAGGTAAATAAATGCCTATTTCTTTTACTATTTACAGGGTGCCTGAGTGGACAAAACTGGGCACCCTAATCCTGCAACCACCCCAAAACATAATTTATTGAAGCCCATATGGAGTGAGACTATGGAGAACTTTGGAGGGTCATCCAATGGCCAAAGTTACTATGCCCATAAGAAAGGGCACATCAAGGCATAATAACTTTGGAGTATCATTCCCAAAAAATAATTAATTGAAGCCCATTTGAAGTGAGACTGTGGAGGGCGCCTTGCAATGGCCAAAGTTACAATGCCCATGAAAAAGGGCACATCAAGGCACTAGGGCCTCAATAAGGCACCACAGTAAAATATTAACTAAAATTGTGCAATTTTAGGGCATGATTTTATGGTGCTTCATCGATAAAAATCAATTAAGTGTCCTTTTTAAAATTATTCGCAATGCAATATCTTGTAAAAAATATTGTAAATTGACATGGCCATATAGTGGGTCCACATAATTTATCAAGCCATGGTCACTATATGTGTGTGTGTGTCTCAAATTTTAACACTACTTTGGTAACTCAATAAGACATAAATATGTCTTTTCAAGGGTTTGCTAAAATTTTCATATTTTGTGAATGGGAGTGGTAATTTAACATTTCTCTTCTAAGGCACGTCTTCATGTATGTGAAAAATCATAGAAAATTATTAAAATGATAAAAATAACCTTAAATATAATTGATAAATCACCATAAGTAAAGGTATATCTAGCAGTTTCCTACATGTAAGAAAAAATTGATCTAGACTCATTATAAAATTCTCCTAAACCTTACATAGTATTTAAGATATGAGAGATATTTTTCATAAAATTATTGCATTAATATTACTTAGAATCTCTTTTTTTTTTGTTGAGTCTTTGACACCCAAAATACGACAAGAGTGTGAGCTTATAAGGTGATTTACTTTAGTTATACTAATAAATCAATGTTTTCCCTAAAGTAATTAGTCAAGAATACATATCTAAATAATTCAATTTATTTAGAAGACAAGGTGATGATCTCAATATTCAAAACTGCATCAATAAAACAAACACAGAGTATATCAACTCTTCTTTATATATTTGGATCATCTAGTGAGAAACTTATGAAAATAGTATTTATTATTGTATAAAATAACTAGATATTCCACTTAAAGCCTTATGAGATGTTTAAAAATGCGTAAAGTAGTCTCTTATTCTATAGTAATAAATATGGTTCAAAACTTATAGCTTTTGTCTAAAACAAAGTGCCTAAAAGGATAGGTGTATATGTGATTAGCTCTCACTAAATGCACTAGCAAAGCATAACATTGTACAGAACATGTGTGCAAGATTTGGTCCTAGTCTATGATTGTTTGATTAGCTATAAAAATCCTCAAAGTTAATTTTTTTTACGACAGCTAAATACCTTAGAATTTTCATTAAGACCTAAATTTTGGAGTTCTAATTGATTTTTGAGCCTAAGATGGATTGTACTACACCATAAATATGTTTCTAAAGCAATGCATATCGCATATCCAAAACCTTTGGAAAGCAATGAGAAATTGGCTAATTAAGCCTTTGATCCAAATATAGTCCAAACTGCTCTGCATTACAAATGGTTGGCCTATGAATTCTTTTGAAATTGAAAAGCCTAGAGGTAACCAATGTGTTAAAATCCCAATTTTCCTTCACTATGTACTAGATGATACAAAAAAAGAAAACCTTTGATTCACTCTATCCATGTGTTTTTAATAATTATATAAATTTGGTGAGTAAACAGAACATATACATGTCCACAAACACTTTTCTGACGTATTACCAAACTAGTGTTAAAGACTTATTTAAAACTTTTTGAAATTTAATAAAAAAAATCAAGAAGAGGTGGTTAGGAAATGTGGTTAGAGTTGCATGACTCTTTTTAGGTGCATCTTCTTCCACTTTTCTCCCTCCTCTTAGCAATCTCTCTCTTTTGTGCTTTTTTTGTGTATCAATAATGAAAGAGGGAGAGAGCAAGAGTGATGATGCAGATGATAATTCTGTGTTTCTCTCTTCCTGAGTGTGTGTCGGTTGAGTTTTCTTGGTGTAAAGAGCATATGTCTGCAGATTTTTAGGCTATGGTGCATCCCAAAGCATATACTTTTCTTGATTTGAAGCCGGTTTAATGTGTGTGGGAGAAGGCATGCCATTTTGGTATGTATACTACTAGGAGAAAGCTAGTCTTAAAATTGCATCAAAGGGTAGAGATTGAAGTGGGTTTTTTTAATTTGGAAATTAGCATCAATTTCTCTATGTGTTATTTGCTAAGTTGTGTGAGAGAAAGAATGTGAGAAAGCAAGAGAGGAGAGTGCCCCCATGTCTTTTCTCAAAGTAATATCAGAGCCCATGGCCTCTCCTCCCTACAAGTAGCATCAAAGCAACACTCATAGTTGCAATTCAGTGCATCTCCATCAAGCAAAGGTGCAAGAAATTACACTTATATCACCTAAAGAACCCATAGTTTAGGATTTTATCCTTTTTGTAAAATAAAATCCTTTCTTCTTATACAAAACCACACATAATGTATTTTTTCAAGAGGAGTTCGTCATGGACAAGATCTTTTATGAGGGTGTGCTTAATGCTTGATCTTTTGATGGGGATTTTACCATGGGTCTTTCCATGGTTTAATGAGCCTCAATGATGGTGGTTTCATGCCTTCTATGCCAAAGGTGTGGGCATACTCGTGTTCATTTTAAGGAGGCCCTTTTGCCTTGTTCTTTCAAAGTCAAAGTGGTAGAATTTTATAAAGTGTTGGTGTGAAGAGGAAGTTGAAGTTAGAGATGGTGTGAAGTGTGAAGTGTGTGAGAAGAGTTGGTGTTTGATGTTTGAGAGAATTGAAGTAAAGAGAATTGTAAGAGTATGTTTCTTCATCAACATGTAGAGCTAATTCCAAGTCAAAGCTTTCTTTCTTAATGTTCGTGAGGATGCTCACAATTTAAGTGGAGGAGGAATGTTAGCCTCCTAATTTGTGCTAAATTTGACACATTTTATTGGTCTATATTGATAAAATTTTAGCATTTTGGCTATTGAAAATATTTATTTTATGTGCTTTAAATATAAAATCCATTGTAAACTGGCATGGCATTCATATCGGGTCCACATAAATTTTAAAAGCCATGGTCAATATGTGTATGTGCGTATGTTTCAAACTTTTGAAAGATTGAAGGATGCAATTTTAAAGTGTTGCAAAATAAAGGGCTTTGGACCTTAGGAAAGATGTACTAAAAAAAATTAAAATTTAAAAATCAAGAATAGGTGGCTCGAGTTGCATGACTCTTTTAGGTGCATCTTCTTCCACTTTTCTCTCTCTCTTGGTTCTTTGCAGCAATCTCTCTCTTATGCTTTCTTTTGTGTATCAATAATGGAAGAGGGAGAGAGTAAGAGTGATAAAATGAAGATGATAATTATGATTCTCTCTTACTGTGTGTGGGTTGAGTTTTCGTGGCGTATGTTTGTAGATTTTTAGGCTATGGGGCACCCCAAGGCATGTACTTTGCTTGCTTTGAACCCAGTTTAGTGTGTGTGGGAAGGCATGTCAATCAAGGTGTTGTCCATACTAGTGTAGAACTAAGCTAAGCTTTAAGGTGTATTAAGACTTGGAGCACCATAAATAAGGAAGTTTGCCAAAGGACTAAGCAAGGCTCCACAATTGGTGTAGAAACATGGCATGAAAATTCAAAAGATAGGGTAAAAATGAAAAAAAGACAAGGGGATTCATACTTGACATAGCTGGATGGGTTAAAGGCCATATGAGACATGATCGGGTAACAAGGGTGATGAAGCATGGACCAAGGGATACAATCAAGCATCATTGGTTTAAAGCAAGCATTAACCATTGGTGTACCATGAAGATAACCACAGTTATGGTGGTGCTTTAACAATTACGAACAATGACTATGTGCTTTGTATTCCAATATAATGTGCCAATGGCCATCTTTGATACTTGATCCCTTATTTTGGTTCTTGTTTTTTTTTAAACTGTCTTTAACTCGTTGTGTCTCCCACTACCTCATTTCTTGTTAACTCACTTTTCTATTACATTTCTTTTTCCCTCATTACATTTCTTTCTTTCTCATTTTATTTCTCTTTCATTCATTATTTTCCCTTTTTATCTTGCTTCTCTCTCTCTCTCTCTCTCTCTCTCTCTCTCTCTCTCTCTCTCTCTCTCTCTCTCTCTCGGCGGAGACACACCACCTCCCCCTACTTGTGTCTTCTCAGTAACCACCTATCATATCACCCCAATGCTCCCTCTCTTCATGCCAACACTGCCTCCAACCTGATCCATGTCCCCTCCCTCTACCTTCTCATGGCAAACCACTTACCTCATCACCCCATCACTCCCTCTTCATGGCTAGACCAACTCCATGCCCTCCCATGTCTGCCTCCTTTCCATGCCCATGTATGGTGGCCCACCACCTAGCCCCCTCAGCGGGCCTTCACCCACTATAACTCCCATCGGCCACAACCCTATATCACTTGACCTCCATTTGCATTCCCACTAGCCCAACTTTAAATCCCCACCTACTCCATGTTCCCCTACTTCTACCATCTCATGGCAAAAACCACCTATTGCATCACCTCCATTGCTCCCTCTCTTCATGTCAACACCACCTCCAACCAAATCCATATCCCCATCTCTCTATCTTCCCATAGCAAACCACCTGCCGCATCAACCCATCACTCCCTCTTCATAGCCAGACCAACACCATGCCCTCTCATCTCTACCTCCTTTCTACGCCCATGTACGGTGGCTCAACTACCACCTAGTCCCCTTGATGACAGGCCTTCACCCACCATCACTCCCATCGACCATTTCTACATCATTGGACCTCCATCTACCTCCCCCGCTAGTCCAACTTTAAATCCCACACTATCGATCTCCTCACTCCACCCATGTCATTAAAAATGACTAGCGTCGCATTCCTCCTTTCCCTACATTGTTGCTACTTTATGATGCCAAGAAGCCCACAATGTGTATGCGGCTTTGTTTGCTCAAGTCGGCCAACTTTATGAGCTTTATATTGTCATGCCTTTCCATGATGTAGCTGGCACCTTCACCCCCCTCCCACGTCATGTATAAAATCTCATGCCTCTCCAAGAAGGCCAACCGTATGACCTTGCTCTCTCCTATTGTGCCTTTCCAAACAATGTAGTTGGCACCTTCACCCCCCTCCCACCTCATGTATAAAATCTCATGCCTCTCCAAGAAGTCCAGCCATGTGACCTTGCTCTCTCCTATCGTGCCTTTCCACGATGTAACTGGAACCTCCCCCCCCCCCGCTCCCACCTCATGTATAAAAGCTCATGCCTCTCCAAGCCCCATAGCCTTGCCTCTCTTGTATGTGGGTAGCCACCCCCTCTTTGTCATAGCCATAACCCTATAGCCCCGCCTCTCCTACATGTCCACCACCCACTTTAACTTCAATAAAATATGTGTCAACGTGTTGTGTCAACATATATGTCCTATGAGGAAATTGTCTGAAATGCTAGCAGAAGAGGGGGGCACATATGCAACTAGGTGAATGTGCCACATCAACTTTAAAAAGTTTGTGCCAAGTGGTTGAACATGTGACACATTAGCACATTAGCATTGCTATCAACCCCCCTCCTACGTGCACCACAAAGGTATCCACACTAGCTACATCAACTTCATGCCCATGGTAGCACGTGTGTGTGTGTGGTACCACATAGGTTTGACTCTACTCACTGTTAAGGATAACATAGGTTTGACTTCATGCCCATGGTAGCACGTGTGTGTGTGTGGTACCACATAGGTTTGACTCTACTCACTGTTAAGGATAACATGCTACCTTGCACATAAGAAGGAAAGAGAAGAGAAGAGAGACACATGCAAGGGTCGAGTCTGAAGAGTTGCACTGAGGGTTAACTCCTCAATGAAGCCGCTAGGGGCTCACTCCACCTCTTCTTGTGTCACCCAAGAATAGCTTCAATGGCTAGTTAGAGAGCAATAAGAAGGGAGCTATGGAGAGCTCAACCTTCACCTCATGCAAACAAGTATGCAAAAGGGACTTGGTAGATAGCAAAGAGAGGGTAGAGAAGAAGAGAGATGAGAGCATTACCATCCCTACTTACATACACCGACAATCAAACATGCAAGCAAGCAAAAACATAAGCTAACATACATCCACAAGCTCAAATGAGAGAGAGAGAGAGAGAGAGAGAGAGAGAGAGAGAGAGAGAGAGAGAGAGAAGAGGCAAGCTCAAATGAGACTAATGGGATTGTCCCTTTTCATAGTCAATAAAATGACTTATATACAAGATTTGATAGTTACAATGGCCAGCTGCCCATTTACAATTGGGGGCCCAAAACTAGCCTTCCTAGTCTTTCTAGCTCTATGTACAACTATTCCTCATGTGATGACTAGCACTACACAAGCCGTAAGCTCGGTCATCCCATGTCTCTGATACAATAAGTGCATTGCGCAGTTACAAAAGATAGATTACAAAGAGTGTAGCCATGCTAAAGGTAATGTCAACCAAAGTGGTTAAGATACCCCCTCCCTAATGCAGGTTCGTCCTCGAAGCTGGCTAGATCTATCTGTAGTAGAGATTGATTAGGTTTAGATGAAGTCGCGGCACGAGGTTGGAGTAGGGGGGGGCTCAATGGAAGACCTTGTAGTTAGTCCAGAAGGTCGTCTCCATCATGTCTTCAAAGGTCTGCAAGTGCCAGGCAGGCATCCACATGATCCACTCATAATATCCAAAGATCTGCTTAAGTGTTGGGCCTTTCTTGATGTCGAAGGCCAAACCCTACGAGCTCTCATGGTAGTGGTCCCAATCTGAGAATAACTCCAACAATGTGGTGATCGTGGAAAAATCTGATCATTGCGATCAACGATTGGGTCTGGGACTTGGTCGTAGTGGGGGGTGAATTCGTTGAAGCGCCGGATCATTGTATCTTCAGTGCAGGGCTGCTGCACTGTAAGAGGAGCGAACCAAGGAAAGTTGAACTTCAGCTTCGGGTTCTACTTTTTCTCTTCATGGAAAACAATCCACACCCACCGTCTTCGTATGGGAAGGTAGGCCCAGCTGATGCATAGTGTGCATGGGGCGCATTGCAATAGGTGTCCCAGATGAATGGCTTGAGGAGGAAAGGGCATCTCCAGGCCGACTGCTCGCCCATGAGTTTGAACGTGATGGGGCAAGCAGCGAACGGGTGGCCGATGGTATCCTCTATGCTCCCTTGGTGGGTGTTTTCATCGAACACTGGCAATGCATGGCTTCAAGGTACCAGCGTAGGATATGGATGTAAGATTCCTCCTCAGCTTGAATAATGAAAAAGCTTTTACCTCAATCCCCTATAATCATTCTCTATTTCAAAATGCAAGAAAATATTATTTTTCCTTGTTTTTGCCTAGTGAGAAGAAAAATTCTAGAGAGAGATAATTTAATATTGAGATATTTTTGGATATAAAATTCTCCTACTATCTAAACTATATTTCCCTGAAACAGAAGTTCAAAATAAATTCTCAAATGTGCATTAGGAGTCAATTAAAAATGATATAAGGGACCTTAGCCTAAGGGTCTACATTTTCAGAAATTTATGGATTATGGTCTAATTAAGGTTCCCATGGGCAAATAGGATTAATCCAAGTGTTGGGATGAGATAAATCCATAGAATAAAAGAAAATACCCAAAAATGAGTAAATGCTCACTTAAGATGAAGAGTTGACTGAGTACAAGGTTTATTAGTTAAGAATTAAGAGATATTACTAAAAAAATAAGATATTTTGGAGAAATGATGGAGAGGGGGACCTTTGAGGTAGGCGCCTCTTTCACCTGTGTGGAAGGGTTTTTTAATTCAAAAAATTGTGATATTTTAATCTCTCCTCTCTCCTGGATCAAACTGGATCAAAAGGGGAGCCAAACTGGTCCAAATCTTGTCCAAATTGAGTCAAACTAAAGCTGAAAAATTCTAGAATCCATTTGGACTCAGTTAGTGGCCTCCCTCACCTATAAATAGACCCTCATTCTTTTGTATTCTCATCTGTGCTATACCATGCTAGTATTACATTAAAATAATCATATTTTCTATTATCCCTTAATTTTCCTCTACTTTTGGAGAGCTTGGAGCTTCTCTCTCTCTCTTCAACAACTCTTGGCGCTCTCTTCCCCACTTACTAAACCAATTGATTGGTTGGGGGCTTCATTTCTAGAAAAAGAAACAAGCTAATCCTTGAGGTAAGAAGGTAAGAATGAATTTTATGGGTTTTTTTTGTTAATTTCCTCAAATGACTTCTCTTCTCAACCCCTCTCAAGCTTGAGAAAGTCTTCTAAATGGTTGTTTTAATTCAAATCAAGCTTTCCCTAAGAATCTTAATGTGTAATGAAGAAAAAGTTAATCTTTATGCTTATTTAGAATGCTTTCTTATGTATATCTCTCTCTCAACAAAAAGGAATAGTCATTTCTATGACTAATTCTTTAGCAAAACAATGCTTCTCTTTGATAATTTCTTACTTCAAAACCAAACTCTAGGCTTGATAAGCTAGAGATTAAGAAAATGGTATTTTTATGATTTTGTGTTAACAAAATAATGGTTACTTCTTTTAGATTATTTATAGGTAGTTAAAAACTACTTTGATTGATTCTAAATGAGAAATAGATTATCCTATCAATTTGGGAAAAGAGAAATAATGGAATTATCTTAATCTAGTGGAATAATCATAATTAAGTTTATGATTATGGTTTAAATTATGATTTAAATATTCATAGTTTAGATTTAAAATTAAAACTAGATTTTCTATTATATTTTCATTACAATGTTCTTTTAAGAAAATTAAAAATTATCAGTAGTAGTAATAGCAACGAAGCTAAAGTTTTCTCAATAAAAAAACATATCTTTTTATGCATAATACTAAAAGAGGAACTCCTACCATATTGAAGGTTTAGAAATTTAAAGCAAAAAGAATGATTTTGATCATATTTAATAAATAATATTATTTTTGTATTTATGCATAGTTAATTAATTAAGAAAAAGAGAAATTGTTTATAAAATTTATTTCATGCCTAAGAAATTGTTAAATGATAAGAGAGGAATTTCCATGACATTTGGAATTCAATCATTTAAATGCAAAAAGATGAGTTTTTGGCATATTTAAAATAATGGATATTTTATTTAATTTAAAAAAGATAATTTTTTGATAACTTTAATTTATGTTTAAAAAATTTAAATGATAAAAGAGGAATTCCCATGGCATTCGGAATTAAATCACTTCAATGCAAAAAGAGAAATTTTAAGCATATTCAAAAATGGATAATTATATTTAATTAAAAGATTATTTTTATGGTATTTTAAGTAGAGAAAGGTTTTAATTAATTTTGATGACAAAAGAGAAATTTTCACCATAATTCCACCTAGAAAATTAGGGCTGATAGTTAAATTGGTGGAAAGAATATTCTTAGATATTTTATGTGGATAAATCACCAAATTAATATTTACCCAAAATTGGATAAATGGAAGAAGAGTATTTTTATAAAATCTCGATATTCTCGTATAGAACTGATTCTTAATCTATTGTGGTTAGGAAGGAATGAATTTCTTAAAGTTAGAATTCCCTTACGGTTAGAAGTTCAGTAGATGTTTATCAAAGTTAGAATTAAACCGAATAATTTTGGTTAGACCACGACTGTGAGAATGGCGGCCAGTAAACTACTTGCCCATTTCTCGAATCTGAATCAAGCAAAAACCTTGAGACCAATTCCAATTCTTGACATAAAGAATAGACTACCGTTGAATTAGCGTAATTTTTTCTTAATCGAAATCACCAAGAATCTAGTTGGAGATTCAGTCAAATGATGGGTAGATTACCCTGATGAGAGATCAACGATTCTCATTAAGAAAATCTAGATTAAGGGAGAAGGGTTTTGTGCAACCAATGTCGAACCAAGAATTCTACTTGCATAGAACCTCTGTTTTCTTTTAAAGGACTGTTTTACGCCAGAATGCTAGAGGAAGCATTTGGTATGTGTTTAACTAAGGAGAGACTCATTGTTGCAATAGCTGGCAGGGAGTTGTCGAGGGACGTCGCTCGCGGGCAAAGCCTACCAAGGTCTTGACCGGCCTCGGTATGGTTAAAATGGTGCGCTTCCAATACGATGGGCGAGCACCAACAAAGCGGTCCCTGAGTGAAGTGCCAGGACACCTAAGTAGGATCCTAGAGGGTTCTGACCAGGTGATGCACGGGCTCGGGATTGCTAGGACACCCATGCGTACATCGAGGAAGATACGGATGAACTGAAAAGAATTACTTTTGTGAACTAAATTTTGATATTGGATCTCGTTGGTTGACCAGCTGGTCTTCAACGGAGAGTCTGGTGATATATTTTGTAAAACAATGGACTCAATATTTTGGAGGATTATGATCAGTAATACTATGATTTCATTGAAAGATTGTTTTAAAGACAACCGAATCTATTAAAATGGCAATTTCATATTGTGGTAGTGGTATGACTACCTTAAATTTTGCTTGAAACGTCGGCTAGGGGGCTTGGGAACTCTTTTCCTCAGTACCCGAGCAAAACAGAACCAAATTTTTATAAAGGAATCCCACCAATACAGTGGTTGGCTAACCCATGGGCCGGTTAGATCGAGGGATTCCTGTGATACAAATAGTTACAATTAAGTTACGTTAGTTAGATTAAGTCCTAGGAAGACCCTTGTTCTGTGGGAGGGAATCAGCACAGTTGTGCCTCGCGAAAGGAGGAAAAATGCGGTGATTCTATGGACCAAGTGCAAGTCTCTTCCTTGATTTGACCATGTGACTTTCGGGTTCAGTCGGATCAGTTTGGTTAATTAAGACTTTGACTCGTTAGATCAATTCTCTCGTTAGATGATCTGACCATGTGACTTTCGGGTTCAGTCGGATCAGTTTGGTTAATTAAGACTTTCACTCGTTAGATCAATTCTCTCGTTAGATGATTTTCCTGGTGGAATCGCCCGTTGCCTTCTGGGCGAGGGAAGTTTTTTCGGGTTCAGTTTCGAAGGAACTGCCGGGCTAGTCTCGTTAGATCAATTCTCTCGTTAGATGATTTTCCTGGTGGAATCGCCCGTGCCTTCCGGGCGAGGGAAGTTTTTTCGGGTTCAGTTTCGAAGGAACTGCCGGGCTAGTCTCTTGTCCGAATATGCATGGGCGAGGCCTCGAGTGTGGATCCCTGCCCCGCGTGAGAGGCTGACACTGCTTTTGCCGCCAGCGCCCTCGGAGGGGGTAGGGGTCTCACAGCTGGTATCAGATCTTTGTTGAAAACTAATAAGGAAAAATGAATTCTTATCAAAAATTTATAATAAAAACTTAGAAAGAGCATTTACATATTGTATTTTCATTCCTTAAGCTTCATTAATGAAGATTTTTAATCAAAGAATTTGGTTTTATAGATGGAAGTTCCACACTTATCCGGTATTCCCGATCTCACCCAGTCACTCACGGGATATGACTGCCTTCGCCTTCGAGCATATCGTCTCTTTTTCGCTATACAACTTGAACGAGCTAAGCGAGACTCGAACGAGCCAAGCTAGACTCACAAGCCATTTCGAGGATTTATATTTCCCAGATCCAGCGGAGAGACGGTAGCACAAGTGGCATGCAGGGCAATATGTCCATGCCTCCTGCAATCAGCGCATGCAGGGCAATATGTCCATGCCTCCTGCAATCAGCGCATGCAGGGCAATATGTCCATGCCTCCTGCAATCAGTGCATGATGCTGAGGGAGAATATCTCGTTGGCCATGGTCCTATTAAGGTTAAAAGTGATTCATGGTGTTATTTTGTATCACCCCACGCCTCAAGATTTCAAACTTTCCTGCCATATCTATAGACTTCTTAGATGTTTTATCCCAAGTAGTAAGATAGTAGCTCCTTTGGCAGTAAGGGAACATTTGTATCGGGACATGTCTGTAGCCCAGTATCGTCGTCTTATACATTTTCCAAGGAGGTTTTGACTTTATGGAGCCGAGATGCTCTATGTACATATTGCAACCTTTATATAAATAAAGAGATGTTTTGTGAAAAATTTCCTATTATATAAGTTTTTTTTTACTATATGACAAATTGAAGAAGTAAGATCTGTTACTCGAACATATGTCATAGATCTCCAATAAGATCGTTTATCTTGTTTAAGCAATTATTTTCCGAACCTCTTAAGTCTTAGAATCTTGTTGACAAAATCAAAATAAAAATTTAATAATGTATCATTTTTGGCAGAATCATGAGGTGAGCAAACCGATAGCCAGATCCTCTCACTGCTGATAACGAAAAGCTTGACCCCGACGTTCGCAAGGCCCTTCACAGAACTCAGCCAGGTCCCTTCAAGGGTGAAGGGGAGAACTTGGGTGAGGTTGTGGAGAAGTGGGTCGAGGACATGGCGGAATATTTTGATGTCATCGGATACAACGAGAGGAGCAAAATGGCTCTCGCTAGGCTAAAGATTGTGAAAACAGCCAGGGTAGCATGGAGAAACCATTGCAACACCAACCATCTGGATAGGAATAAGCTAAACCAAGGGAGCAAATCTATTGAAGAATATCACTAGGAATTTGCTCTTCTCCTTAAGTACTTACCACCACTAGACGAAGAGCAACTCATGGCTAGGTTCATTCGACGAATAAACGAACCTTTAGACACCCTGGTCAAGAATGCCAAGCCAGTTTCCATCGCTGAAGCTGTAAGAATGGCGAAGGACTTTGCCAAAGCCTTCATCGTTAAAGTCCCACCAAAGCTAGCTCCCTCATCCTTCAAGAGATTCCAAACACTGGGAAGTTCTTCCAACCTTCCGCCTCCAAAGAGACACCAAGGTCCCAACCAGAATAATTTGGAGTTAGAAAGTTTCAGGAATAAAGGAAGACCTTTTCCTCGAAGCTCTTTCTCAGGAACTCCGGCTCTTTCAAGAATGCAGAGGGAAGAGCTTCGAAGTGAGAAAACAGGTGTTTTGGTTGTCAGGGGTTTGGGCACCAGCTCAAAGATTGCCCATCTCGTTTTGTGGGCCAAGGAAGCCAGGGTCCCAGAGTTCAAAGACAGACTCCTTCGTATCAGTCCAATCAAGGTCCCCCTGTGCCAAAATCAAGGGAACCCCAAAAGAGTGCCAGCTTAGCCTGCAGCCTCCATGCAAAGCAGTCTCCAAATTCCCACCCAGAATTGGGGAAACTAAAGAGAGAGAGTTCCACCCCACCTCTCAGACTGCAGCAACTAGAGCCGTCACTATAGCTCTTTCACATGTGTGGAAGGGTTTCTTAATTCAAAAAATTGTGATATTTTTATCTCTCCTCTCTCCTAGATCAAAGTGGATCAAAAGGGGAGCCAAACTGGTCCAAATCTTGTCCAAATTGAGTCAAACTGAAGCTGGAAAATTCTAGAATCTAGTTGCACTCAGTTAGTGGCCTCCCTCACCTATAAATAGACCCTCATTATTTTGTATTCTCATCTCTGTGAGCTATACCATGCTAGTATTACATTAAAATAATCATATTTTCTATTATCCCTTAATTTTCCTCTATTTTTGGAGAGCTTGGAGCTTCTCTCTCTCTTCAACAACTCTTGGAGCTCTCTTCTCCACTTGCTTAACCAATTGATTGTTTGGGGGCTTCACTTCTAGAAAAAGAAACAAGCTAATCCGTGAGGTAAGAATAAATTTTATGGGTTTTTTTTTGTTAATTTTCTCAAATGACTTCTCTTCTCAACCCCTCTCAAGCTTGAGAAGTCTTCTAAATGGTTGTTTTAATTCAAATCAAGCTTTCCCTAAGAATCTTAATGTGTAATCAAGAAAAAGTTAATCTTTATGCTTATTTAGAATGCTTTCTTATGTATATCTCTCTCTCAAAAAGCAATAGTCATTTCTATGACTAATTCTTTAGCAAAAGCATGCTTCTCTTTGATAATTTCTTACTTCAAAACCAAACTCTAGGCTTGATAAGCTAGAGATTAAGAAAATGGTATTTTTATGATTTTGTGTTAACAAAATAGTGGTTGTTTCTTTTAGATTATTTATTAGTTAAAAACTACTTTGATTGATTCTAAATGAGAAATAGATTATCCTATCAATTTGGGAAAAGAGAAATAATGGAATTAGCTTAATCTAGTGGAATAATCATAATTAAGTTTATGATTGTGGTTAAAATTATGATTTAAATATTCATAGTTTAGATTTAAGCTTAAAACTAGATTTTCTATCATATTTTCATACAATGTTTTATTCTTTTAAGAAAATTAAAAATTATCAGTAATAGCAAGCGAAGCTATGGCAATTTTTTCTGAAAAAAAACATATCTTATTTTATGCATAATACTAAAAGAGGAACTCCTACCATATTGTAGGTTTAGAAATTTAAAGCAAAAAGAATGATTTTGATCATATTTAAGAAAGAATATTATTTTTATATTTATGCATGATTAATTAAAGAGAAATTTTTTATAAATTTATTTTATGCATAAGAAATTGTTAAATGATAAAAGAGGAATTACCATGACATTTGAAATTCAATCATTTAAATGCAAAAAGAGAAATTTCTAGCATATTTGAAATAATGGATATTTTATTTAATTATTTAAAAAAGCAAGAATTTTTGATAAATTTAATTTATGTATCAGAATTCAATCACTTCAATGCAAAAAGGTGAATTTTAAGCATATTCAAAAAAATGGATAATTGTATTTAATTAAAAGATGAATTTTTATGGTATTTTAAGTAGAGAAAGGTTTAAATTAATTTTGATGATAAAAGAGGAATTTTCACCATAATTCCACCTAGAAAATTAGGGTTGATAGTTAAATTGGTGGAAAGAATATTCTTAGATATTTTATGTTGATAAATCACCAAATTAATATTTACCCAAAATTGGATTAATGGAAGAAGAGTATTTTTATAAAATCCCAATATTCTCGTATAGAATTGATTCTTAATCTATTGTGGTTAGGAAGGAAGCAATTTCATAAAGTTAGAATTCCCTTACGGTTAGAAGTTCAGTAGATGTTTATCTGAAGAAAATCCTGAATCAAAGTTAGTATAATTTGGTTAGACCACGACTGTGAGAATGGTGGCCACTAAACTACTTGCCCATTTCTCGAATTTGAATCAAGCAAAAACCTCGAGAGACCAATTCCAATTCTTGACACAGGGAATAGACTACCGTTGAATTAGCGTAATTTTCCCTTAGTCGAAATCACCAAGAATCTAGTTGGAAATTCAGTCAAATGATGGGTAGATTACCCTGATGAGAGATCAACGATTCTCATTAAGAAAATCTAGATTAAGGGAAAAGGGTTTTGTGGAACCATTCTCGAACCGGGAATTCTACTTGCATAAAACCTCTGTTTTCTTTTAAAGGACTGCTTTACACCAGAATGCTGGAGAAAGCATTTGGTATGTGTTTAACTAAGGAGAGACTCATTTTTGCAACAGCTGGCGGGGAGTCGTCGAGAGACGTCGCTCGCAGCAAAGCCTGCCGAGGTCTTGACTAGCCTCGATATGGTTAAAATGGTGCGCTTATGGTACGATAGGCTAGGACCGACGAAGCGGTCCCCTGAGTGAAGTTCTAAGACACCTAAGTAGGATCCTAGAGGGTTCTGACTAGGTGATGCATGGGCTTGCTGTTGCTAGGAAACCCATGCGTGCGTCGAGGAAGATACGGATGAACTGAAAAGAATTACTTTTGTGAACTAAATTTTGATATTGGATCTCATTGATTGACCAACTAGTCTTCAACACGGAGAGTCCAGTGATATATTTTGTAAAACAATGGACTCAATATTTTGGAGGATTATGATCAATAATACTATGATTTCATTGAAAGATTATTTTAAAGACAACCAAATCTGTTAAAATGGCAATTTCATATTGGGTGTGTAAGTGGTATGACTACTTTGATATTTGTTTGAAACGCCGGCTAGGGGGCCTGGGAACTCTTTTCCTCAGTACCCAGGCAAAATAGAACCAAACTTTTATAAAGGAATCCCACCAAAACAGTGGTTGGGCGGTTGGCTAACCCATGGGCCGGTTGGGGTAGGCTGGATCCGGGGATTCCTACAATACAAATAGTTACAATTAAGTTACGTTAGTTAGATTAAGTCCTAGGAAGACCCTTGTTCTATGGGAGGGAATTAGCAGTTGTGCCTCGATAAAGGAGGAAAAAAGTGGTGATTCTATGGACCAAGTAAAAATATCTTCCTTGATCTGACCATGTGATGTTCGGGTTCGATCGGATCAGTTTGGTTAATTAAGACTTTAACTCGTTAGATCAATTCTCTCGTTAGATGATTTTCTTGGCGGAATCGCCCGTGCCTTCCGAGCGAGGGAAGTTTTTCCGGGTTTGGAACTGCCGGGCTAGTCTCGGATATCCATGGGCGAGGCCTCGAGTGTGGATCCCTGCCCCACACGAGAGGCTGACGTTGCTTTCGCCTCGCCAATGCCCTCGGAGGGGGCGAGGGTTTCATAATGGATCTCCGTGTAAAGTGTTAAGCGGGTGATGCGTTGTGCCTGGAACTATCGACCAAGCAGGATGGCGATGGCTTGCTCCAACTCTGTGCGGTCAAGGGGGTCCTACCAGTTGAGAGGGTTGAGTGAAGGGTCGACCTCGTCGTGCTCCAGTGACAGTGGCGAGATAAAATCTTGCCTTCTGTTGTGATTGGGAGGGCTATGTTGTCAGCAAGGGTGGAGGGGTGGCCAAGGTGGAGGCTCCCATTGTGAGGTTCACGTCGTCGAAGAGGAGTGGGAGTTTTTTCGAGGTGGACGGGATGTCGCGGAAAGGCAGTGTGCATGCCCAGCTATAATGATAAAAAGGGTGGTGAGGGTGGTGGTGGTGTGGGAAAATGAGGGTGGTGGTGTGGGAAAATGAATGCGAGGTGAAGAAGTTGGGGGGGGGGGAGTGGTAGGGTCGATGTGCAAGAGGGTGGTGCGGATGGTGGTGGTGGGATGCTAGTATTTGGGGGAGAAGAACCGGGTGGTGGAGGAGATGAGGATTGGGGTGGTGGTGGGAGGCTCTTGTGGCCGTTGTTTCCGCCATTGTGGTCGTCAAGGGCGGGAGCTCCTTCTATTGTCAACTGGGCCGTGAGATCTAAAAAAAGCCTCGGTGGCTTTTTCTTCCTCATAAATATATTCCACGGGGAAGGTGACATGTAAATCATCGAGCTTGGAGATGCCAGTGGTGGCGACCATCACCAGTAGTTGTTCATGGCACCTTAGGTATAATATGAGGGGGCCCTCGGTGGAATAGGGGGGAAGAGCATCAGCGCGGAGGGAGAGGTATGCGCCATTAAGCACGTGCCAGCCTATATCCTGTAGATAATGCAAAGCCTCTATGGATAACTGGGATGGGTAGGGATATGGGCATAGACCATCCGGAATGGATTGGTTTATTGCCTTAGCTGGGTCGAGGGGAAACCAAAATGGAGGAGGTGACTCCAGCTGACAAGAATGGCTTGGAGAGGGTGTTGAGGGAGTTCGTAGAAGTCGTGGGGGTGGTGGAAAGAGATAAGGCCCTCAAAATAGAAATGGGCGACAAGGGTGATGTTGGAAATGGGGAGCTTGGTGAAGAGGTATGAGTACATCTAGCAGGAGAGGGACTCATCTAGATAGATGGTGTGTTGGAGGAGGTTCAGCCGGATGCCCTTGTAATGGAAGTCAAGGAGCTAAAAATGGGCTTTGTGGGGGTAGGGCAAGGACAGGGAACTTCGTGGTTGTATCCATCAAAGCATCCACCTTATGATCTAGGGCACTAGAGGAGGGAGTAGAGGGAGTGGAAGGCGGTTGCGGTGCTCGGGCTTCAGCTTCACCTAGTTTCTCCTCCATCTGGTTGGATAGTGTCTTGTGAAACCTCCCTATATCGATGAAAATCCAACTTGGTCTTTTCAAGGGTCTCCTCTGCGGCTTTAGCTCGATCCCTTATAAGTAGTGTGGCCGCCTGCTAGCTTCCCTTTGCGGTTTCGAACAGACTACATGAAGCTCTTTGAAGAGGTACTCCACCCAATTCACCATTTGGCCTTGGTGCACATGGGCCAATGTGGTCATGCTGCACCTACTAAACATGTCCGTCTAGCGTGGTAAGTAAAAATTCCAGGGCCGGGGCTGGCATGATCAAATCCTCTTGGGTGATGTTTGCCCACTCCACCCCATCTTTGTTTGGGTTGCCCCCATGTATTCACCCCTAGTTCGCTTCGGGGCATTGGTGAGCCTAACATAGGGCTGGTCCAGGTTAGAGAGCTGCAAGGCATCTTTGATAAGCTCAATGCTGAGCTGGACCCTATGTCTTTGGCCTTCATTGTCCAAAACCTCACCTGTATACAGGTTGGCGTCATAGGTATCTATAAAATACAAATTGTTGTAGAGATCTTGCTGGCCTCCATGGCTCCAAAGTAGGCAATCTCCTCAGGCCCAGCTGCTCAAGCTTTTTTTGGGGGTTTGTGAATCAAGTTTTATACCCATAGGCTATGCTGCCCTAGCACCCCATTGTAGGTTTTGTATTGACTACGTACCTAATTCACCAAGGTGAGAAGTCGATTCCAATTTGGCAATGTCGAGGTAGGGGGAGGTACTTCCTTGAGAGAGAAGGAGTTGGTAATGGCATGGTAGTACTCCGTTGCAGTCTCACAATGATAGGTGGAGGAGTTGCTAACGTTGAGGGTATATCATTAGTCAGCTCTGTCGGTGGGCAGAATGGGGGTCATAGTGTCACTTGAAAAGATGCAGGGGAGAAGACAGCTTGAGCTCTTGCAAGCACACACACACACACACACACACACACACACACACACACACACACACACACATACAAACCCTAGAAGAGAACACACAAGATGAGAGGCTGAAAACTTCTTCTCCTTTTTTACACAACAAAAGAGGTCTACAAAGAAGATAAAGTGACTAGCACACATAATAGAATATATACAAGTGGTCCATAATGTGAACACGCTAAGTGGAGTGGGTAGATGTGGACTAGTCGGTGTAGTCTAGGTGTAGAATCTCTAGCGAAGATATGTCGGTGCTAGCTACCAAACCCGCCAGTGATGTAAATGTTGAATGGTCATGCAGGCGCCTCGTGAGTGTCAGCTCATGTTGATCTTGACATCTCAACACTCCCCCTCAAGCTCAACTCTAGCTCATGAGCTCCAAACATATCTCGAAATTTGCAGAGCTTCTCAACTCCCAAGGCCTTCGTGAAAATGTCAACTACCTGATCCTGTGTGGTGCTGATGTAGGCTCTCTATGTCGCTTGCCAAGACTCTCTCTCTAATGAAGTGGTAATGTACCTCAATGTGTTTCGTCCTCGTGCATGGAAAACTGGGTTCCTGGCCAACTGTATACTGCTAAGATTGTCACAATATATGACAACCTTTCTCTCCACATGTAACCCCAAATCAGCAAGTAGCTTGCGTAACCAAGCTACCTCACACGCTGCCACCGCAGCTCCTATGTACTCAACAAGGAAACTGTGGGCTGCTTCTTATTGCTCCATGTAACAACAGCACTCCCCCAATGAAAACATAAATCCACTGGTAGATGTTACCTGCCCAATCTGTATTTGTGTACCTATATAGCTCCAATGGTACACCTACTGCATAAAACAATGCATAATCAACATTGGCCCTCAAGTATCGAAGTGTGCATCGCACACTGTCAAGATGTGGTTTGCACGGAACCTGCATAAGCTGGCTTTCTAAGCCAAGTGTAGCACAAATCTGGCCTACTCATCGTGTCATAGATCAAACTCCACACAATCTTCCTATACATAGTGGAATCCTCCAACACATAACCTGCATCCGTACACTAAGCTTGTCATTTTGATCTAATGGCACCGAGATTGACTTCAACCATCCCATACTTGGACAACATGTCTAATACATACTGTCTCTGTGGTGACAGCAGCCAAATACCCTCAAGTATGCAAATGACCTCAATTCCCAAAATGTAGCGCAGATCTCCCAAATCCTTCATCTCAAACTTCCTTTTGAGAAGACTTTTCACATGCTTAATCTCTTCCAAGTTGTCACCCCCAACAATAAGATCATCTACATAAATGGTGATGATCACAATACCCTTATCACTCTTGCGCACATACAAAGAGTGATCTGCATATGCCATATGAAAACCAATAGTGACAAGATACTCAGCAATCTTGTCATGCCATGCTCATGCAGCTTGCTTCAGCCCATACAAAGCCTTATGAAGCTTACATACATACTCTGGGTGACCTGTATTCCTGAGAACCTGGTGGCTGATCCATATATACCTCTTCTTACAAGTCACCATGCAAGAACACATTTTCTTACAAGTCACCATGCAGGTCACATTTTCTTACAAGTCACCATGCAAGAACACATTTTTTACATCCATCTCATGTAAAAACTAGCCTTTAGTTGCAACCACTGTAATCATAACTCTCACAGTTGCCATCTTTGCAACTAGGGTAAATGTCTCCTCATAATCAATCCCATGTGTCTGTGCATATCCTTTGGCTACCAATCCAGCCTTGTACCTACTTATGCTACCATCACTGTTATGTTTCACCTTATACATCCACTTAGCTAGCTTTCTTACCTTCGAGCAATGGCACCAAATCCCAAGTCTCATTTCCATATAATGCATCCATCTCCTCATCCATAGCTTTCTCCCAACACACATTTCCAATAGCCTCATCAAAACATGTGGGTTCTACAACCTTCACAACTTTTGCCTTATAAGCATAGTGATGTGCCACATAACCATCATAAGTCAACCTCTGCACAGGACTTTTTCACTCTTCCAGATCTTCGTAACTTTGCATTCATGGCTTCCATATCCTTCTTCACACCAAGTGTCCTCATTGCTGGAATCCCAAGCTCCTCATCAAGGCTCATCTCTGAGCCACTAGAATCTCCACCATCAATAAGAGAATGCCTTGCATAAATATCTGGCATACCAAGGGACTCAACCATTTTCTCTTTGCCTTTATGTGATGTACCAACTACATTTCCAGGACTGGTATTATGACGTAGCCTGCCACTCCATGGTCTATCAACAGAACCATTGGATGAGGACTCTCCTGGTCCACTCAATGACTGTGATTGCTGACTTGCATTCTGTGCAACCACATTTCCACTTACATTAGCTCCAACAGCATCTTTTTCAGTAGCATGCCAGCTACTCATCTCATCAAATACGATATCCCTGCTTACCCTCAATTCACGTGTAGCACGATTATAGCATCTATATCTCTTTTGCTCAAGGGAATACCCAATAAACACATATTTTTCTACCTTTGGATCAAGCTTAGTATGCAACTCATTTGGCACATGCACATATGCAATAAATCCAAAAACTTTCAAGTGAGACAAATCAATTTTCTTGTTGCCAGTAAACTTCTCCTCTGGTGCTACATCATGTATGGCTACAGTATGACTTGTTCATGATATAAACTGTTTTAAACATAGCCTCAACCCAATAGCTATGCGAAATATTCTTCTCTGCCATCAATGCTCGTGCTATCTCTGCAATGTGCCTATTTTTCAGCTCAATAACTCCATTTTGCTGCGGAGTGTATCTACATGTAAATTGTCTCTGAATGACATTCTTTCGCAAGAATTCAGAGATCTCATTGGAGAAGTATTCTCCCCCTCCATCTGACCTTAGGCACTTCACATGCTTTCCTGTCTTTTTTTCAGCCATCACTCTGAAATTTTGAAAATGAGTGAACACTTCACTCTTACACCCACACTTTTCTCGTGTGGTCATTAATGAATATTATGTAGTACCTGCATAGTAGCCCTCCTCACAGGACCCCATGCATCTGAATGCACAACATCTAGTATATTTCTGCTCACATTTCTATCATGTGAAAATACATGCTTTGTTGGCTTTCAAAATTGACATGCTTCACATACTTTCTGCATACCTTCAAATTTAAACTTAGGCAACCCTATCATAATTTCTTTAGTCTGCATAGACTTCATTCTTTGCACATTTACATGCCCAATTCTCTTATACCAAATGTCTGTATCTGCAACTCCTGAACTATTTGAAAATATTACAGCACTCACTTCAGGCATATTTACATTCAATGTAAACATTATGCCACTCTGTTACCTTTTGCAAACCAAAACTGCACTTATCTTTAAAGTCTTCTACATTACAGCCACATCAGGGTTAAATCGGACCTACAAACCCTACTCAATCACATCTGGCTAATAGAAACCAGATTCTTTATAATGTTCAGAACATGAAGTACATCTGCAAGGTACTTCACCTTATCATCCTGCATAGACAATGGCACATCTCAACATGGGCAATCAGATGAGCAGTGTCATCCCCTGTTTCAACAAAACTTGGTCTTTCAAGACTCTTCATTTCCTTGAACCACTCACATGACTTGTCATGTGATTCGAAGCACCTGAATCAGAGAATTTGTAGTCATCGTGGGGGACAAGGATTTGATTACCTATGGACGAGGGGAAGGGTTGGATCGTCGGGGGATCCACAATGTAGATTTGCCTTCATAAAAAACTTATGTTGTGAGAAGCTTTTTAGGTACCCAATTTGGAGATGGTATACCCCAATGGAGTTATGTTAGTTTGTTAGAATTGTTAGTTAGGTTAGTTTGGGTTGGTGGGTCAGCAGCTTGTGAGATGCCAATGTGAGACTAGCCGAGCATGGGGGTAGGGAGGTTGTGAGAGGTGTTGATGTGGTTGGAATGATGAGTGGCCTCTTTTTTAGGGGGATGGATTTGTGGGGGTGGTGTGATAGAACGATGGTGGGTGGTGAAGGGGGAAGTTCTTAGCATGGGGGAGCACCGGCGGATATGGGTTCTTCGTCCATCATGAGGACAATAACTTGCCCAAAGGCCAGCTATAAGGTCGTTGTCCCGTGCATCCCAATTGATGTTGCACATGTTATGTCCCATCCAACCCCTTCCAAGGATTATTTATTCACGCATGGTTCCTGCAGGCATCACATAGAACCTTCCTTCCAAGGGATTATTTCCAATGTGGAATAAAACCATGATTGTGTCTAAATAATGAACATGCTCTGACGTCATTGTGGTAATGATGTGGCAGGAGTTTCTTTTAGTAAGGATTCCCTAAGGGAACGCCATGTTTCATGGGACATCATATTGTAACTAGTCCCCCCTGTATCGACAAGAGCTAATTTTTGGACAAAGCTCGTCGGGGTGGTCATTCCTAAACCACAATCGAGCTCGTTTCATCTCCCATTCTTCTTCTTCAAGGTCAACCACTTGGGCCATATTGACCATGATGTGTCTCTGTTGGCCAAAGCTTTGGCTTGCTTTGGCCTCTTGTTGTGCAGCCTATTTTATATCCTCTCATGGTCTTTCTTGTGCCATTTTTTATTATGGATGGCTCTTAAGGTAGCCTCAGTGAGAGGGCCATATTAGCGTTTAGTTTGCTACCATTGAAATAACAGCCATTTCGACACCATCAAGTGTTTCGATGCATACTACACCTTGTGGTGTTATCTTAATGACTAGGAAAGGTCCTAAGCCTCTGTACCTGAGCATCTTTTTGTGTGTCTTTGTACTAAATAAGAGGGCCATGTTCCCTTGTTCATTTTTTTGTCCTTAAGCTGGTCGTTGAACCATTTTCTGTGCCTTAGCTTCTCAACAATCATGTTGTATATATACTACTAAAGGCGTGTTTCATCGAGCTTTTAAAGCTTGAATAGCTGATAGCCTAAGACATTTCCAGTGAGCTTTTCTTGTACTGCAACACGTAAGTTGGGGACTAAGAACTCCATGGGCATGATCGCTTCAGTACCATAGGTTGAACTTTGAAAGGGGTGTCATTGGTTTCTGCCTTATAGGAAGTTTGATAAGCCCAAAGTGCAGCCGGTAACTTTTGTTTCCAATCATTGTGCGGTTGGCCTCCACTATTTTAGTCAAAATGGCACACAAGATTTTATTCGTGCTTTCCACTTGGCCATTCTCTTATGGATAATAGGGGGAGGACTTTCTGTGAGTGACACAAGGAACTCTTAAAAGACGAATTGGATTACCTCATTAATGAAATGTGTCCCATTGTTGCTAACAAGCTTGAGGGGGCAACCGAAGCGTGTGATGATTCATACAAGAATTTAGCAGTCGATCACACATCAGCTTTGCATGTCACCCGAGCTTCTACCCGCTTTTTATTAGTGCAATAGTCAGCCATTATATATCAAGCTTGAGTGTATTGGGCTACTAGACTGATGGGTTCAATGAAATCTATACCCCATTTCTCAAATGGTTGTAAGGACACAATTGGGTTTAGGGGCATGCGGTCCTTGAAGCGGAGAATTACTGTACGTTGGCACTCGTCACACTGTTTGATGTATTTTACTATGTCTGTCATTAGAGCCACCATAACCCAACTGTGAGGACCTTCCCCGCGCAGTGATATATCTTCAAAGTGCCCCCCCCCCCCGCCCCCGCAAAAGAAAAGTGCCCCCCCCCCCCCCCCCGGCACAAGCAAAGTGAGCATGTTCAAGAAGGAGTACATACTCGTCTTCTCGAACACAGTGTCATAGAATTTTATCTTTCCCCCGCTTATAATGTTGGCTTGCAACAATGAGTTAGTAGGGGGGTGCCTATTTGATTAGACAACAGGCATAGTCTTTATTGAGGAGGGGATCCATAGGAGATTCCCTACGTGGAGACAATGTGTCCCAGGATCACTCCGTGTCAAACCCAAAAATTGACATTTAAGTGGGTTCAACAAGATGCGGTATATCCTTAACTTTTCTAACACTTTGCGCAAACATGTAAGGTGAACCTTCCAGGATGAGTTGACACAAAGATCATCCATAAAGACCTCAAGAAATTTATGAAGATATTCCTTGTAAGCTGTGCACATGAGACGTTGGAAGGTATCGAGGGCGTTGGTCAGCCCGAAGGGCATAACACGGTATGCATAGGTGCCCCATTTAGTGTGATGAAGGCTGTTTTGTACTGATCCTTGGGATCGATCAGCACCTGATTCTATCTAGAGAATCCATCAAGGAAGCTATAGGCTTCCTTACCTGCTACTCGTTCTAGCACATGTTCTTGGGAGCTATCAACAATGGGTGATACCCATTCCGTATGCTCGATTTCGTAGATGAATCCGACAGCAATGAGCCTATCAATCTCTTCTCGGACCATCTTGGAGTATTTAGGGTTTATCGAATAAGCCCGTTGTTTGACCGGCCTAGCTCCATCAACAATTGGGATGGTATGCTGGACTACTTATGGAGGTATGCCCTTCATGTCCATGTACTTCTAGGTAAAGCAATCCTGGAATTCTATCAATAGAGTGATGATCTTGGTCTCTTCCTCTATAGAGAGGTCTTCTCCAATATATACCAGCATAAGAGGTCCCTAGATGCCCATTGCAAGACCTTTAGGCTGAATCATATTGGACAAATTGGTTGGCCATTTGGAAGGTCTTGAACTGTTTAGCCACCTGTCTGTTTTCTTCAGCTTTAGCACTTTGCTCATCGACTAGCCTTTTGGCTTCTTTTTCTACAAGTGCTAACTTTTTGTTGCACGTTGAGCAGCAAAGCTTTTTCGGTTCTAGTTGGGAATTGATGGGCTCTGCTGGCTATGGGATGGTAGTGTGGACCAAAAGGGAGCTATTAGCGAACTCCTTTTGCCACATTTCATTGAAGTGGTCGTGTGCTTCCACCGCCCCAACATACTTCAGCCAGTGGGTATCTCAATCATCTGGGAAGACGTATCGTTCTAGCCTGGGGAATCCCTCAGGCCTGTAAGTTCTATGGGAGCATGTGCCCCTTGATGGCTCCACTCTAATAACTTGTTCAAGTTCTTGGGTCGAGACATGCTGAACTAAGCAGGTATAGAGATGTAATCTCCTGCCCATCTACCATAGCAAATGTTGTACCAGTGCGTCTAGGCAAAATGTCCAGGGTAGCAAGGATATACATCCAGTTCTCAGAGTCTTCCAGCTCTCGAAGAGGTGCACACTCCTCACTATCCTTCTCATCTTCTAGTGTCTTGTGACATGTCTGACACACAGATGGACTACGATGGATTGCATTGTTGTGATAGAGTCCTCTACAAATGGTCTACCACTCATTGGGTGTACCTTCCATGTGCGTAGATTGATCTTGAATGTTTGATCCTTTCTTCGAATGTATATATGGTCGGTATCCCAGTCGTGAATCATTTTTTATTCTCTCATGAATGGTCTTTCAAGGATGTGTAAGAAACTGGCTGATGTCCAAAGTTCATCACAACAAAGGTGTGGCGGTAAGTAGTTCCAAGGATCTTAATTTTTAGATCCCTCAGTAGACCAATGGGTCTAGCTGTGACTCCATCAACAAGTTTGACCAACAATGTGGTGTCATCTCCATGGTAGGCGCTCCCCATTTCTCCCAACATTGTTTTGTAGCAATGCTTACTCCTGCTCTCCCATCCAAGATTGCCATGACTTGGAGGCCCTCAAAGGTTTTATCTCGGTAAAGCCACATTGATTTCATCACCTTCAAAGTATTGTAACCCAGACTTAGACGCCGATGGGGTCATTATTATGACCATTGATGATGGTTAGGAGATGGTCAGGGGTACGAGCGTTAGCTAGGGTCCAAGGCATCGGCCCGGTTGGGGGGTCCCAAGGGGGCTAGCAGCCCCGAGGCGACGGTATGAGGACTATTCCCTCGGATACTAGGTCCATCATTAGTGGGCGGTGGTTGGTAGTAGTCGATCGACTGTGTTCTTGATACGCAAGCGGTGGTCGTGTCTATGCCGTGTAACTGCCCTCGTTGTATACGCATCTACCACACCGTCTACAGTACTATAGGTTGCCATGAGCTAAGGCATCCAATGCTTGTGAGTATCCACCCCCTTCTACACCCCGTACATACTCCATCCAAAGTTTGTCTAGATCACTATCTAAGCTCTACTTGAGAGCGCATAGGTGGACATCACCATCACTTGTACCTCTTTGGTATAATCAAAATTTTAAATTCAGTCCATTGTATATCTATTGCATTGTCTATTGTGCTTTGTCTTGCTATCTCTTTCCATTGTGCCATATTCTTTTAAGCTTTTGGTTAAAGCAACTCCTATTTTTGTAAAGGGCAAGCTCATGCATAAGCATGCAACTATTTTTATGAATAAAGACATAAATGCCCAAGAAAAGGGAGTATGCTGACACTTCTTGGGGGGGGGATATTGCACCCAATACTGTGTCAAAGGTAATGTCTACTCTATCTCTTGTTTTTATGTTATTTTATGCTCATCTTGTCAATTTAAATTCAATTCTATGGTTTAGTCTTTGTTGTATATGTGAGTTTTGTATTATTCTTCAAAAAGTATTTGAGGTAGAGTTTCAAAGAAGCATGCAACATGGTTTACACCATTTCATTTGGTTTATGAAGAAGATTGTGTGCTACCTATTAATGTCATGCTACCTTCTCTAGACTTTATGCTACAATATAGTGTAGAACAAGAGAAACAAGAAAGGAGCAGACGGGCCGAGCTACATGCTCTTTTGTTAGATAGAGATGAAGCAATCAAATGGTATGAGAAGGCAAGTTAAAAAAAAAGCATAGAAAAATTTAGCGATTGGGGAACAAGGGTTAAACTGAGGGCATGTTGGTTTTGAGGTATAATAGTGCTTTGGACAACACTTTCCAGACTAAATTCAGGGTTAGATGGGAAGGGCCATATGTGATACATCAAGCATTCTCCAATGGAAGTTACCACCTCAAGGATCTAAATGGTAGACTTCATCCCACTAGAGTAAATGGCCTAAGGCTGAGGCCTTATCATATCACAATTATATGAAAAACACAAGATGGTGGAACACTTAAGAGTGTTCCACTCTGGGGTTGGGGCAATATGTGAGGAGCATTTTGGTGATGCTTGCATGAGGGATCACATCCCCATCAAAAATCTATGGTAGGTGTGAATATGCGAAGAAGTAGCTCTAGGTAGTCCTTGAATCTTGATAGTATGGGGTTTGATAGAAGTTGAATGAGTGCATGTGGAGAGTGATGAGAATGAGCTATGGTTGATGATGCCCATGGTGATGATACATGATCATATGCATCTAACACCCATATGGTAAACCTGTTCACATGTCAGAGGTCTATTGGGAGTATAAGTCTAAGAGGGGATGGCCTTAGATGATTATGGGATGCTCATGGATGTGAGGATGTTAGGAGATGTGTAAATGTACGAAGGATGGTGTTAGAAATGTCCCATGGTTTATTATGTTCATAATGATGATGCATTGCCATGTACATCCAATATCCATACATAGGGTACTAGTCCACTTGGCATTAGGGAGAGATACCACCAGTCGGGGAGAACCCAAAAAAGTATGAGTAGAAGGTGGCAGTTTTGGGAGTGAATTTCTAATTGGGGGTATGCATGGGTCTTAGCAAGAGGAAGCAGCCTGAAGGAAAAAAATGATGAGTTGAGGAGTAGGGTTTGAGAATTGGAGAGGATCCTCAAGCTAGAAGAGAGGTGGATAGAAGAGCAAGTACTTGTGTTAGAAGATATGTGAGAAGCTGCTGGAGGATTTGAACAATTTGGACTTAGGGAACTTGTAGTCAGAGCAGAGCAGATTGTGTAGGTGGAGTAGATGAAATGGAGGGCTTGGGCACCTTTAGAACTTGTTCTATTGGAACTTTGCTCTTCCCCGAGACTCTTTGGTAATTGAAGGTAGTGTCAACTATGGGTTGGTAGTTTCGTGTTGGGAGTTCATCATAGGGAGCTTCATCTTCTTCACTTGGCTCAAGCTATTCAGCATTACAAGCGTAAAATTGTCATCATTTTTTTCATCTTACTGTTGAAATCTCAATTGAGAAGGAATTGTTAGATTTGTATATAACATGTAAGATTCCTCCGCAGTCTCTTAGGATGTCCAGTATCTTTCCCTGTAATCAAATCCCTCTTCAGAAAAGAAAGATCTTGTTTCTACCTATTTTGGCTTAGAGAGAGAAAATATTCTAGAGAGAGGTTATTCAAATTTTGGATATTTTTGGACGGAAAAATATATCTTCTTATTAAAAAAAATTCCCCCGAAACAGTTCAAAAAGATTTTCAAAAGGTGCATTAGAAATCAATTATAATTTGTTCAAAAGGCCTTATCCTGGGGGTCCAGATTTTCGAAAAATTTTAAATTAAGGTTTTGAGGGGCCAATCAGATTCATCCAAATGTGTGGAGGAGATAAATGATGAAATAAAGAAAATCACCCCAAAAATGAGTAAATACTCACATAAGATGAAGAGTTGACTAAGGACAAGAATATTAGTTAAAAAAGAAGAGATATTTAGTGAAATGATGCATTTTTGACACCTCAGTGTGGGGGAATTCCCCTCGTGAAGGAGGCGCCTGTTTCACATGTGTGGGTGAGTTTTAAACTCACAAATAATGAGATATTTTCATCTCTCCTCTAGCCTGCTTCAACTAGATCCAAAAAGTGAGCTAAACTGACCTAAAAATGGTCAAAAATTGACCAAATTGATCTAGAAAATTCTAGAATCAGTTTGCTTGGTTAGAGGCTCACTTTTTCCTATAAATGAAGCCTCCTCCTTTGTAAATGGTTAATAGTGTTTTATGCACTGTTACTCTACTCCACCCCAGAGTCAAGAACTATGAATTTCTTAATAATTCATTAAGTTTTGACCATTCCCTCTTCTAAAGAATTGGTGGCCACTCTTGTCGCAAACAAGAGTAGATCCCTCAAACCATCAAGCCAAAGGAAAGCTCCCAGAATTTCATGTAAGTTAGAAATCTTACTTTTTCTTTATTCTTTTAATGGTTTTCTAAATTTTTGTTATCTTAAAATGATAAACACATGCTATGCCTTGTTGGAAAGGCTTTCCCACTCTCTTCTTTCTTAAATTCTACCCTTCTTTATCCTAGTTAAGTAATCTAATTGTTGGAATTAAACTTTTCATATTGTCTCTTTTAAAAGTGAAAATTGATTAGTTTAGAGTGCTTAAAACCATTTGGGGATAATTTTTAAGTAATTTTAAGTTAGGAAAATTTGAAAAATGGTCAGCCATACAAAGGAGGTTATGATGAAATTTTCTAAAATTTGGTGAAATAAGTTTTATCTTTCATTATCCAAAAAGAGTAATCCCCACCAATTGTGTATTCTAAAAGTGTAATTTTCATAGAAGATGCATAAAAGAAATTTATTTTTATTTCAAAAGAGTTATTCTCATCAATTTTCATTTTATGCATAGAAAGATGCATAAAGAAATTTATTTTTCTTTCAAAAGAGTTATTCTCATCAATTTTCATTTTATGCATAGAAAGATGCATAAAGGAATTTATTTTTATTTCAAAAGTATTATTCTCATTAAAATTGAATTTATGCATAGGAAGATGCACAAAAGATTTATTTTTATTTCAAAAATGTTATTCTCATTAAAATTGAATGTATGCATAGGAAGGATGCATAAAAGATTTATTTTTATTTCAAAAGTGTTATTCTCATTAAAATTGAATTTATGCATAGAAAGGATGCATAAAAGATTTATTTTTATTTCAAAAGTGTTATTCTCATTAAAATTGAATTTATGCATAGAAAGATGCATAAAGGATTTAATTTTATTTCAAAAGTGTTATTTTTCTTAAATTTGAATTATGCATAAATAGATGCGTAGAGAATCTTTATATCAGAAATTAGATTTCTCTTAAATTCTATGAATAGAAGTGATGAGAATATGAGGTGAATAGATGTGATGAGATAAGATGTGAATCAGATAGATGATTTGATAGATGTGATGTGAATAGATGTGATGAGAATATGAGGTGAATAGATGTGACGAGATAAGATGAGAATCAGATAGATGATTAGATAGATGTGATGTGAATAGAAGTGATGAGAATATGAGGTGAATCGATGTGATGAGATAAGATGTGAATCAGATAGATGATTGGATAGATGTGATATGAATAGAAGTGATGAGAGTATGAGGTGAATAGATGTGATGAGATAAGATGTGAATGAGATAGATGATGATTGGAGGGATGGATGTGATGTGAATTAGATAGATGCGAATGGATGGATGGATGTGATGTGAATAGAGGTGATGAGATGTGAGGTCAATAGATGTGAGATGTGATGTGAATCAGATAGATGGGAACGAATGAATGGATGGATGTGATGTGAATAGAGATGATGAGAATGTGAGGTGGATAGATGTGATGAGATAAGATGTGAATTAGATAGATGATGATTGGATGGATAGATGTGATGTGAATTAGATAGATACAAAAGGATGGATGGATGTGAATAGAGGTGAATAGATGTGATGAGATAAGATGTGAATCAGATAGATGATGAATGAATAGATGAGATGTGATGTCATGTGAATCGGAATGTAATGAATGATATGGGATGTGAGTGAATGTATGTGATGATAATGAATGTGAATGTGTATGTGAGGAATAGATGTGAATGAGTATATGAAAGAATGGATAAGGATGTGTATGAGAAGAATGGATGTGAATGTGTATGTGTATGTGAGGAATGGATGTGAATGAGTATGTGAAAGAATGGATAAGGATGTGTATGAGAAGAATGGATGTGAATGTGTATGTAAAGCATGGATATAGACGTGTATGTGAAAGAATGTGATGTGATGTGATGTAAAGAGATGAGATGTGACATGAATATATGTGGATGTGAAGTGATAGATATGAATGTAGGGATAGATGCAAGCAGTTGTACATGAGAATGATTGGATGGATGTGGATGAATGAGATGAGATGTGTATGAATGAGATATGATGTGGATAGAAGTGATGTGATATAGGATGTGAATGAATGTGCTAGCATGTGAATCGAGATGTGAATGAATGATATAGGATGTGAATGAATGAGTTAGTATGAGAATTGGGATGTGAATGAATGATAAGGGATGTGAATGTGAATCGGGATGTGAATGAATGATAAGGGGTGAAGTCATGAGATATATGTGTAGATGCAAGTAGATGAGATCTGATGAGGATAAATGAGGAAATAAGTGATGAGTTAGAAAAAGATGTGATTAGATGAGAATGAGAATGCTTATGAAATGAATGTGGATTGATGTGCGGATAATATGGATTGATGTGGATGGATGTATGAATGATGTGGATTGATGTGTGTATGATGAGTGAATGATGTGGATGATGTGGATTGGTGTATGTATGATGTGTGGATAATGTGGATTGATGTGGATGGATGTTTGGATGAAGTGGATTGATGTGGATGGATGTATGGATGATGTGGATCGATGTGGATGGATGTATGGATGATGTGGATCAATGTGGATGGGTGTATGGATGATGTGGATTGATGTGTGAATGATACGATTGGATGTGATTTGATGTGGGAATGATGTGATGTGATAGGGATCGATGAAGAAAATAAAATTGTGGTAAGATGAGAAAAGATGGGGACTAATGTGAAAGGATCGGGAGTAATGAGAAAAGATGAAAATATTGTTGGAACTATATTTATGTGAAATTTGTTTTTAAATGAGTGTTTTATGTTAAGACTGCTGGGAAAGCATTTTGACCATCTTGTGAATGAGGTCATAGAGACCTATCTGTTAAAGTTGCAACCGCTGAGACGGAGAGTCAACGGAGGATGTCTCACATAGCAAGGTCAGCCGAGGTCTTGACCAGCCTCGGTTTGATTTAAATGATGGTGAGCTTCCGGTACAGTGGATGAGGGACCAAGGAAGTGGCCTATGAGTGAAGCGCTAGGTGACTTGCGAAGGATCCTAGAGGGTGCTAATAATTATACGGTGCTCGGGCTCTGGGTCGCCGAAGATACCCACAAGTACGTCGGGAAAGATATTAGAACAAGGAGTAAGAGTTGTTTTCTGAATTCGGGCATGTATCTGGTTGATTGACCTTGCTGGTCCTTAACGGATGAGTCCATGGCTCTTTTAAATGGATCTGTTGGTTGATCTTGCTGATCTTCAATGGAAATTCTTAATTGGATCCCATCACTACATTGGTTGAACGGTTGGCTAATAACCCACGAGATTGGATGGGGTTAGGTTGGACTGATGGATCCCTAAATTGAGACTCAATTCTGTTATGGTACGATAGATAAAGTAAATCTCGGACAAAAATTGTTCTATGGAAAAGAATCAACGGTTGAGCCTCTCAATAAGGAAAAAAGCGTTGGTCTCTATGATCCAAGTACAATCTTTTCCCTGATCTGACTATGGGACTTACGGGTTCTGTCAGATCAGTTCAGTTAGTTAAGGCTTTTGACTACATTAGAGAAAAGTTATCCTGGAGGAATCGCCCGTGCTTTCCGGGTAAGGGAAGTTTTTCCGAGTTCGGTTTTGGAAGAACCGATGGATTAGTCTCTTGTCCGGATATCCGTGGGGGCGAGGCCCCGAGTGTGGGACCTTGCCCCGCCCAAGAAGTGCTACTTCCACTACTAGCACCCCTGAATTTGTTGCGCGGTGGGGTCAGGGATCTTATATAACAGAACACAATTTAGGTGCTTAGAGTATTTTATACCTGATGGTTCAATATTTGAGCAATTGGCAGAGTGATTGTGAACCCTGAATTCTGAGCTTATGTGTGTGTTGAACTAAAGGAATCATCTTCTAGCTATACTGGTCACATAAGCATGGATGTTGAAGCTTAGAGTTACCCCTCATCAAGTGGTGAGAGAGTAGGCAAGTTTACCTATTGGTTGCAAAAGTGGTGAGGTAGTAGGCAAGTTTACATATTAATTGCAAAAGTGGTAAGGTAGTAGGCAAGTTTACCTATTGGTTAACCTTGTTGAGTTGAGTGCAAGCAGATTCTTGTGGTTCCTCCATTTTTGAGAGAGAATTCTTGTGGTCTCTACTTGCTGCTTTGGCCTCCACACTATGTGAGACTTTTGTGCTCTTGGATCTTGTATTCTTATGTCCACAATTGAGTTGTGCCTCTTTTTTGATAAAGCGTGTTCTTCAACACACAATTTTCCAGAACTAATGTAATTCTTTCTCTACCACTCAAATCTTATCTACACAATTTCTTCCAAATGCAAAGGCAATAGTGAATCTTGCGTAATGGGAGCTGGAGCTCTAAGAGGATGGATGAAACAATGGCGTATCCCCGGCAGCAGCAGCAGTGCCAAAAATGTTATGGGATACTACACCTCCCAAGAGAGAATTCTACCCATTCACAATCGGAAGAAGCAATAGAAAACAACTATCGTTGGGCACTTACCAACACTTCGAGCTCACGTCCCTTGAGGCTCCCCATACCGCTTTTGGAAGGTCTACTCCATCCCATCAAAGATAATTTTTGATGAGTTTATTGACTGCTCTATGATTGACTTTGCATGGATTCTAATAACCATTTAATAGTGAACATGGAAAGCTGTACCTCCTCTTTCACTACCAGCAAGGCATTCTTTTGTGATAAAATCATGAAGATTATTTAATAACGCTTCATCAATATCACTACTACCACCTAATGAGATTGTCACACTTAGCTCAAGAAATTATCAATTGACATTGGGTTGATTAAATAATGTCTCATCATTAGATAGCTTCTTTGGTCTACCACAATTCTTCTTTAGTTCTATGCTAAAAACCTTAATAGTTGAGTTGTTTGAGTTAGTAAATTTTCCAGTCCTTGTTTCTCTTGCTCTATTTTTCATTTTGACATTTTCCTATATAAGAGATAAAGAGAGAAAAGATTATGTATTAAGCATATATGTAATAAGTGTCGATGTTCGGTCGAGACTCGGCACTTGCATGGGTCCAGACCACCTCGGCTTCGCAGGAGACGCTGTGAAGGGAGGCAGTGAGACACGGAACACCTCTATAGCAATGCCTTTCCATAGTTCGGAGTACACACCAACATCCAGGAAAAGGGGCACCAGTCAACTACTCAGTGAGCTGACACAACATTTAACATCTTAAGCATGAAACCTTGTCTCTACCCTCATTCAATTTCCTAAGTAACTGGAGGAAGCCTACATACATTTGATCAAGACATGCAAGGGGAGATGGGCACATCAACATCTGCCACCCTTACTCAATTGATACATATGCATATAGGGGTGCACCCTTATTATGAAATAGGCTCACAGCCATAAGCAAAATGATCACCACAGAGAAATGGTGAGAGAACCACTTGACATAAACAAGGTTACATTCCATCAAGTATGAGCTTTCTGCAAAACTTCAGTTTCCCAAGAAAAGACAACATCAGTAAGGAACTTCAATTCTCCCAACCTGACAAGCAGTGTGTGACTAGGAGGCACAATCACTTTATGGTCTTCAGTCTGTCTGTTGAAGAAGCATACCACCATACATACATATTCTCTCAAGCAAAACCAGAGGGCTGTCTTTCTCATACACATGAGCTTTCCACAAAATCAGAGAGTTGGTTATCATATACATGGGTTTTCCAATGCCACAAATTGGTGATTCCTCATATATATATGAGTTATTTCACAAAAAAGAGAACAAAAAAAACTGGCCAGCCATCACTTACATTGCATGGGCTGTCATCATGACAGAGAGCCGCATTCTTTATGCGTGGCACCTTCTCTTCATTCATACAAGTGGCGTTGCAGCTTCTCCTCCCCTCCTATACACAACCATACAAAGTACATGCAGCTTTCCTTGTATACATGTCCGCGCTTCTCCTCTTACTCCCGCTGGCTACGCAGGCTCTCTGAAAGCATTAGAGCTGCGAGCTTTCCCCATCACACTCATACATATGTGCTGCGCACCTTCTCTTAGAGTATTAGAGCAATGAGCTCTCCCTCTCACACCTTTGGAAACTATAGCTCCCCTCCTACACCAATAGGGAGTGCTGCGCAGCTCTCTGAGAGCATTAGAACACAAGCTTCCTCTCACACTCTGGCTACGCAGCCTTCCCACACACTCTGTATACTACAGAGCTACGCAGCTCTCCTCTCTACATACATGGGCTGCGCACATGTACTGCGCAACTCTCTGAGAGCATTAGAGATGCGAGCTCCCTCTATCACTCCTTGAAAACTATAGCTTCTCCCCTTCTACACACCAATGCAGCGCTTCTCTCTGAGAGCCTCCTCTACACACCAATACAGAGAGTGTTGCGCTTCTCCCCTTCTACACACCAATGCAGCGCTTCTCTCTGAGAGCCTCCTCTACACACCAATGCAGCGCTTCTCTCTGAGAGCCTCCTCTACACACCAATATAGAGAGAGCTGCACTTTCTCACACACTCTGCTACGCACAGCTACGCAGCTCTCTTAGAGCATTAGAGTACGAGCTCTCACCCACCACACCTTCTACGCAGGCTCTCCTCCTCTTATACATGTGGGTTGCGTTGCCCATTCAACCAAAAAAGAAAACATTATACTATTGATAATACTCCAAGGCATGTCAGGTTGCCAGAGAGCTCACCCCCACCTCCACTCGGCACTTCTTTGACAATTGAGGCTAGTTGAAGAATCTTTTGAAGCAATCCAAGGCCACCTTCTCTTCATAGCAAGCCTTGTATTAAATCTCATGGTGACTCTTGCATTCAAGGAAGTCTTTGCACCATTTTAATAACATCTTGTGGACCACAAATACCTTTGTTTCCCATGAAATGCCAAAGACCGGTACTGTAGTAGCTGACCTCCTCTAACGGGTCCCTGTCCAGCTTTTTTAAAAAATAGTGCTCTGCATGCTCACATTATTTGTCAACAAACTTGTCCACATATGATAGTGCTAAAACCTGCCTTGTGAAACTGATTCTCATCTCACACCCCTTTTATTTTCCATTTATCAAGGTAAACCAACAACTAACTGTACACATTGCATATTTTTGTTAGATCCGTCCACATGTGGCCTTATACCCCCTTTAGCCCTTGGAGATGGACACCCTTTATTTGTAAATGCCATGCATGAGTGTGTACACATGCCAAGAAAATATTACCAAAAAATACCTAACATAGTTTGCCCATCCCCTAGCCTGCTAGATCATTCATGGTCAGCAGAAAACAGTGTCGTGAGACTCAATGCATCTGATATTGCCATGTTCTCAAAGACACTGTTTTTCACTACTTCAATCCTTTCATCCTTGTCTACCATCATCAGTCGTGCATGATATAGCTTGAGACGCAAACCATTCACCCTTGATACATGTGGGGTCCCATCAAGGTCAGCCAATTGATATGTGCCATTAGCAAAGCAATTCATTACTCTGAAGGGCCCCTCCCATTTCACTTGGAACTTCTTTTGAAAGGTTTTATCCAGCTTACTATTATAGCGTAGCACCAAATCACCTTCCTCGATACCCTTCTTCTTAATCTTCTCATTTATCTTTGTCAATGCCCTATTTTGCATCTTCTCATAATGTTCCAAGGCACTCATCCTGTCCAGCTGAACCTCTTGTAACTGTAAGAGTCTCTCTTTAAATGTGTTGCTAGATGGCCTTAGCAGCTTTTCTAACATTTTAACTGCAGGCAACTCAACTTCCATAGGTAACAAAGCTTCTTTGCCATACACTAAGTGAAAAGGTGTAAAACTTGTGCTTGTCTTCACCGATGTACGATAAGCCCATAAAGCACTGAACAGCTCCAGATCCCAATTCTTGCCCTGATGTTCTATCACCTTTGCAAGAATGTGTACAAGTTCACCATTGAATCTTTCATTCAAACCGTTGCACTGCGGGTAATAAGGAGTAGTAAAATTATGCTTAATCCGCATTTTGGCACACAAGTATTCTAGCAAGTCAGCTCTAAAACCAGGCCCTTGATCAGAAAGAAGCTCCAAGGGCACCCCAAATTTACAGCAGATGTCTTCATAAACAAACTTTGCAACATCTCTTGCAATAATCTGCTTCACTGCTCTAGCTTCTGCCCACCTGGAAAGATAATCCACAGCTGTCAAAATATAACTCTTCCCCCTGCTGGTAATGGGTAAGGGTCCTACTGCATCAATTCCCCACTTCTCAAAAATGTCAAAGGCCAAGATTGTCTTGCGCAACTCTGGTTTTAAAACTCGTTTCCCAAATGCCTGGCACCTTTTGCATGAGCTACACCAGTGATGCACATCTCTTTGTATACTTGGCCATATGTAACCCTCCTGTAAGATTTTGTGCAATGTGATTTTAAATGCAAAGTGGCCACCGCATGCTCCTTCATGATTCTCCTCAAGCACTCTGTACAGCTCTTCCTTCCATGGTACACGCCTTAACACCAAGTCAGCCCCTTGCATGTATAAGGTGTCACCAATGAGCTTGTATTTGCAAGCTCTGCGTACAAACCCATATTTCTTTGCCTTCTCAATGTCCTTGGGAATGACTCCTGTCAACAAAAACTCTTCTTCCAGTGTCAGACTTTCACGACCCCGATAAAGTGGCAGATCTGCTTTTAACACATATAGCTCGCCAATCATTCCCTGTGCTGCTTCATGTGCTTCTGTATTAAGAGAACGCTCCACATGCCGAATGCCCCATGCTTCAAACTCCTTCAACAAGCTCTTGATCTTGAAACACTTGTTCCTCAATGCAGGGTTTTGGCTCTTCCATACTCCTAGTATTTGCTTTACCACCAGTAGAGAATCACCTCTTATGCATAGTCTCTTTACACCATGCTTAATGCAAATGTTTAGCCCTGCTTCCAATGTAGAATACTCTGCTTCATTGTTAGTATGAGCATCAACTTTGAATCCCTTTTTACAAATCAGCTTACCTTGCTGGTCATAAAGAGCTATACCACCAGAAGCTGCATCATGGCTCTTCCTGTATGAACCATCAAAGAACAAAACATGAGCATTGCTTATTTCTGCCACATTTTCTACCTTTCTAACACTTTCCTCTTTGACAAGTAGAGGGTTTTCCTTATAAGTTAACAAGTCTGCCAAAGTAGCTCTGTTGCTTTCTTCCACCAAGAAAGAGAACTCAAACTCCTGCAATTCAATCACCCACTTTTTCACTGCCTTAGACATGTTTACACCATTGATGAGCTGAGGCAAGAATGTGTAGCTAGTTAGGAATACAAATGGTTTTGTCAAAAGATATTGGCGAAACCGTCGGCAAGCAAACACCACACTTACCATCACCAACTCTATTTTTGACAGTCCCCTCTCTGCTACTGATTTTACCCTACTAGCACAATAGACGGGGTGCATATATTGGCTCCCCTTCCCTTTTTGTAGCAACATAGCACCAATAGCATCCTCTCCTACTGAAGGATTCACATAAAAAACCTGTTCCCAATTTGGAGCCTGCACCGCTGTCATCTCCCCTAAGACTTCTTTGACTCTCCGAAACTCCTCTTCACATTTGTCATCCCATTGCAAAGGATCGTGCTTTGCCACCTGTTGTAATGGATATAAAAGCTGTGAGGACAATGAAATGAATCTTGCCATGTACTTTACCTTCTGAATGAATGTTGCCAACTGTTTTGTAGACTCTGGAGAAGGAAGAAGCATGATTGCCTTGACCTTGTCTGGATCAGCCTCAATGCCATTTTCAGACACCATATGACCCAACAATTTTACCCTTGGTTTTGCAAAGAAACACTTCTTGGGATTGAATTGGCCACCACAATCATTATATCGTTCTAGCACCATTTCCAGCTTTTCACAGTGATCCATTCGTGTGCTATAGACACAAAAATCATCAATGAAATCCTGTACACATTTTCCAATGAATGGCAGAAGCGCCCAATTTGCTCTCTTTTGATAGTGAGCTGGACCATTTGTTAGCCCAAATGGTAGTACTGTATAGCAAAAGCAGCCCCATGGCGTAATGAAAGTAGTTTTCTTCTGATCCTCTAGAGCAATCTTCAACTGGAAATAGCCTGAAAACCCATCACACACACTGTATCTTTCATGACCCGCCACCACTGAATCCAGGATTTGATCAATGAAAGGTAGTGGGTATGGATTCTTCTTTGTGGCTGCATTCAAAGGTTTGAAATCCACACAAACCCTCCATTTTCCGTCCTTTTTTGGAGTGACCACGACTGGGCTCACCCACTCTGTTGTCTCCACAGGGCATATAAAACCAGCCTTTAGTAGTTTGTCCACCTCTTCTCGCAAAGCCTTCATCTGTTCTGGACCCATTCTCCTTAATCTTTGACGTACTGGCTTGGCTCCTTCCTTTAGCTCTATGTGCAAATCTTCCCCTTTGAAGCCCCGGACTTCTTCATAAGATGTGATGAATAAATCTGGATATGTTGACAACATATTTAAATACTTCTCCTTCTCCACGTCTGAGAGATCTGTGCTAATCATCCTGGCCATCAATTCGTGTTTCTCGTGCGGCTTCACCTGGGGTTGCATTAGCTCTTCAATCACCTCATATGGGCCCTTAGACTCATCTTCAATCCCCTTCATTGATGCGACTATGCTGGTCTATTCAAAGACCCTGTCCACCATCAGAAATGCCACATTTACCTCTCCCTCACTACTAGTGGTGGTGCCACTGTCCCCATCTGACACAGTGGAAGACTCTTCACCACTTGAATTCTCCCCTTCTTCATAATCTTCATCTAGTGGCTTCCTGCTACTCATGTCAAATAATCTTTTGTCCCCTGTCTCCCCATATAAGCTGATTGTACCGTGTCTCCAATCTTGAACGGCCCGCACTGCGCGTAGCCATGGTCTTCCAAGGATGATAGGATAAGCCCCTAATCCTGCTGGCATTACATGAAAATCTACTACCGTTTTGACTGCATAGGCTTCGATTTCCAAGCTCTTCACTACCCCTAGACACTTGATCTTTTGATGGTTTGCCAGTCGTATGCGGAATCCTGAAACTCCTTCTACTGTCAGGCCCATCTTTTCTACACATGTTTGAGTGATTACACAAATTTGTGCACCACCATCCACGTATCCCTGCCCAAGATTCTTCCTCTTGTGCCAAACATCTACTATGGGACAGATGTCTGATGACTCATCAATGGCCAACACTCTCACTGACCCTCTGTTGGGTTCCTTCCCCAGCGGGCTGACTAGTTTCTTCCATTGGCGCTTCAGCTTCGGTATCATTTCCACTAGTTGTCCAAAGGTCACGTCTGCCTTTCTACTGCTCAGGTCCTGTTTCAAGTCGTAGCTATCCTGCCCTTCCCCTAGTGGAAAATCTGAGACGTGAAATTTTCGGCGGGCTCTCCTTTTCCTTTTAGCTTTCACATCTTCACCCTCATGACTCTTCCCTTTCTTCCTACTGGGACCTGCTTCATTTCTTCCTTCTTTATCCTCTGTGGTTCTCTTCCCAATAGGCATTACTAATGTATCTTCCAACATTGCTGCCTTCTCCAAGGTGACCACACTTAACACTTTTGTCTTTCCCTTGTCCTCCTTGGTCAGTCCACTAGGTCCTGCCTCACCCTTAATCTCAATGCCATAATCATTTGACCGGTTCGGCAACTGTGCGGGCAATGGATACATATCTCCACCCATTCTTGGTGGTTTATCACATTGTGGGCTGATGTGGCCCAGCTCTCCACAGTTATAGCATGTGGGCAACTGCCCCCAACCCCTGCCGTTGTTCTGTCCACCAAAACCATTCTTTGATTGTCCTTCACCTCCTGGCTGATTTGCAAGTCTCACACGACCTCGATTATTTCCCACATTACCTAACATATTTAGGCTGAGATTCTTCATCAAATCAACCACTTGCCTCAAGTCCTGCCTCAATTCATCATCTTGTGCTGCAGTAGTGACCATTGCTGGCACAACTTGAGTGGCTACTGAAACCGCATCTGCCGGATGAACCTCCTTTGGAACCCGACTTTGCATGGGATCCATTTGCTTCATCTCTGACACCATAGGTAGTGAGCTCACTCCCAATTGAGTTAATCTATTCAACTTCCACTCTTTGTTCCTTGCCACCTCCAATGCATCCTCGTATGTTCTTGGCTTCTTCAGTTCTACCCTCCAACGTAGGTTTTCCTTGAGGCCAACCAAGAACCGGTCCTTCTTCATCATATCTGGTGGGGGCACTTGTGGCTGCAAGGCTTGACACAAGCTCTCCCACAATATGGAAAACTTTTTGATGTAATCATCAATGGGCTCCGCTTTTCTTTGTCTCAATTCCTGTATTTCATGCCAAACTTTGTCTGGATCTTTTACCTTCACAAACTGTGCTGTTAAAGCCTGTCGGACATTATCCCATGTCAATGGCATAGGTGGATCAGCCCTCTGCAACTCCTCCTCGTAACCCTTACACCAGCTCCGTGCATCACCCTTCAGACAGATTTGCAAAAGGCGTAACATTTGAGCGGGTACCTGGATATGGTTGCTTATGCATGCAACTTCCATGTTTTCTAAGAACTCTTCCACATTCTCATCACTTTTTCCATGAAACTCTGGATAAGGGAAAGCCATTGCTACCCAATCTATGATAAAAAGAACCCATTTGACACAGATGCAAAAACAAACCTTCTACTAACTCAATTCTCAGAAGAAAACTTCAAAACACTTCAGGTTTAGAAGAGGATGAACACATGCATATCAAACAAATTTGCATAGTTAATCATCGGGATTACCACAGGCAAAGGAGACTCCAATATTTCCCTCAGTCTGTCTGGCCCAAACATATATGCCATACGCTGTTGAAAGAAAATTTTTCTGTCCACATGAACATTTATCTGAATTCTTTGGGTAAAATGGAAAGGAGTAAATTGAGGTCCATTATGATTATCCATTGAGAGTGGCCATCCAACTCCCAAGAGGCACGACTGGCTAATTTCCCAATTCTACCAGAATTTTTAGGCAACACATCAACTGTGAAACGGCACCAATCCCAAGAATTTCAGCCTATAAACCATACTTCAGTTGGCTGTCAAATCAAGCTAATATAGCACAATTTTAGAAGGCATCTGTCACACAACTGTCCTGACACAGCAGTCATTCACTGAGATTAATCACATGCACATGTTTTCAGTCTTGTAAACTGAAGGTTCTTGGAATGCTCCTCAGTGGGGGCACCAAAAACTGTGAAGGGAGGCAGTGAGACACGGAACACCTCTATAGCAATGCCTTTCCACAGTTCGGAGTACACACCAACATCCAGGAAAAGGGGCACCAGTCAACTACTCAGTGAGCTGACACAACATTTAACATCTTAAGCATGAAACCTTGTCTCTACCCTCATTCAATTTCCTACTGGAGGAAGCCTACATACATTTGATCAAGACATGCAAGGGGAGATGGGCACATCAACATCTGCCACCCTTACTCAATTGATACATATGCATATAGGGGTGCACCCTTATTATGAAATAGGCTCACAGCCATAAGCAAAATGATCACCACAGAGAAATGGTGAGAGAACCACTTGACATAAACAAGGTTACATTCCATCAAGTATGAGCTTTCTGCAAAACTTCAGTTTCCCAAGAAAAGACAACATCAGTAAGGAACTTCAATTCTCCCAACCTGACAAGCAGTGTGTGACTAGGAGGCACAATCACTTTATGGTCTTCAGTCTGTCTGTTGAAGAAGCATACCACCATACATACATATTCTCTCAAGCAAAACCAGAGGGCTGTCTTTCTCATACACATGAGCTTTCCACAAAATCAGAGAGTTGGTTATCATATACATGGGTTTTCCAATGCCACAAATTGGTGATTCCTCATATATATATGAGTTATTTCACAAAAAAGAGAACAAAAAAAACTGGCCAGCCGTCACTTACATTGCATGGGCTGTCATCATGACAGAGAGCCGCATTCTTTATGCGTGGCACCTTCTCTTCATTCATACAAGTGGCGTTGCAGCTTCTCCTCCCCTCCTATACACAACCATACAAAGTACATGCAGCTTTCCTTGTATACATGTCCGCGCTTCTCCTCTTACTCCCGCAGGCTACGCAGGCTCTCTGAAAGCATTAGAGCTGCGAGCTTTCCCCATCACACTCATACATATGTGCTGCGCACCTTCTCTTAGAGTATTAGAGCAATGAGCTCTCCCTCTCACACCTTTGGAAACTACAGCTCCCCTCCTACACCAATAGGGAGTGCTGCGCAGCTCTCTGAGAGCATTAGAACACAAGCTTCCTCTCACACTCTGGCTACGCAGCCTTCCCACACACTCTGTATACTACAGAGCTACGCAGCTCTCCTCTCTACATACATGGGCTGTGCACATGTACTGCACAGCTCTCTGAGAGCATTAGAGATGCGAGCTCCCTCTATCACTCCTTGAAAACTATAACTTCTCCCCTTCTACACACCAATGCAGCGCTTCTCTCTGAGAGCCTCCTCTACACACCAATACAGAGAGTGCTGCGCTTCTCCCCTTCTACACACCAATGCAGCGCTTCTCTCTGAGAGCCTCCTCTACACACCAATATAGAGAGAGCTGCACTTTCTCACACACTCTGCTACGCACAGCTACGCAGCTCTCTGAGAGCATTAGAGTACGAGCTCTAACCTACCACACCTTCTACGCAGGCTCTCCTCCTCTTATACATGTGGGCTGCGTTGCCCATTCAACCAAAAAAGAAAACATTATACTATTGATAATACTCCAAGGCATGTCAGGTTGCCAGAGAGCTCACCCCCACCTCCACTCGGTGCTTCTTTGACAATTGAGGCTAGTTGAAGAATCTTTTGAAGCAATCCAAGGCCACCTTCTCTTCATAGCAAGCCTTGTATTAAATCTCATGGTGACTCTTGCATTCAAGGAAGTCTTTGCACCATTTTAATAACATCTTGTGGACCACAAATACCTTTGTTTCCCATGAAATGCCAAAGACCGGTACTGTAGCTGACCTCCTGTCCAGCTTTTTTAAAAAATAGTGCTCTGCATGCTCACATTATTTGTCAACAAACTTGTCCACATATGATAGTGCTAAAACCTGCCTTGTGAAATTGATTCTCATCTCACACCCCTTTTATTTTCCATTTATCAAGGTAAACCAACAACTAACTATACACATTGCATATTTTTGTTAGATCCGTCCACATGTGGCCTTATACCCCCTTTAGCCCTTGGAGATGGACACCCTTTATTTGTAAATGCCATGCATGAGTGTGTACACATGCCAAGAAAATATTACCAAAAAATACCTAACAACGCGACTAATGCAACTGTGCCCAATGTGATAAGCTAACACTAGTGCATTGTGCCGCTGATCTACCTAAGCTAGGAGAGTTGGTCATGACAATGCAAAAGTTGGTTTCTATGTTCTACGAGATCCCTGACATGACTCCTGTTCCTGTTTCCAGATAGGAGTCATGTCCAGATAAGATTGGCTCTAGACCTAGATTCCAGTTGGAAGACATATACCGACAGGCAAGTACTTATACAAGTACTTCCAGTTGGAAGACATATAGTGACAGGCAAGTACTTATCATAGACAAGGAAGAACTTAGACTTATACGATACAGAAAATGGAGATTCACACAAAAAAATCACTGTATCACAAGATTGGAAGCTTAGCCCAATAGTACAACGCAGTAACACTCTCACTCTCTACTCTCTTCTCTATCCTCTATGTGCTCTGGATAGTTTCCCTTTTCTCTTTTACATTTGATCGGGACTACCTGTTGGTGGTAAGATAAATTACAAGGTTTTTACAAGAAAGAAGATTCATGCCCAAGAGTTTGTTGCCCAACAGATGCACTGGGCGGCGAGGTTGGCGGTGGCAAGGCTGGGTGGCAGTTGATGGCTGGATGGCCGCTAACAATAAGCATTGGGAAAATTTATATGTTTTAAAGAATAGGCATTTTAGAATCTTATCAACTATCATCTAACTGCTTGAAAATTTATTTAAGGGATGACTGTATTAAAGCATGCTACTGCATGCCTATGTGGAACTTCCTAGGCTCGTTTCTAAGGTATGCTCCATCCTATGGTCAAACAAAAATTATGACATAGGAAAAAAAACTAAACAATTATAATAACCGTTCTTAAAGTAAACAATCATTGAAAGATGGTGCATCTATATTGAAAATGCTAACATCATTGCAAGGAATGTTATAAGTGGTTTCCCACTCAGGTTGCTTCTTGAAGTACATACTTTTTGAGCAATTGTGATTGATTATAAAAATGCTTTACTTGTGTAATTGTGATAGATTATAACAAAATAAGACACTAGCACACATATCAACTATAGAGTTCTAAAGCATAGCCTCAGTTCAATCTTTGGACCTCAAGTAACCTCATTGTCAGCATATTTTCTATGCAGATCTTTACTAGGTACCACCTTTGTACAAATTATTAGAAACTGAACATATTATTACAATATTTTAGTCAGAATCATTTGCACTCATTAATTACCTCTAGATATATTTGACCCCTATTAGCTATGGCAACTCAATGGGAACTCAATCAGGATTACAATCCCACAGCGCGAGGACCTCTCTCTTGTAGTTTACATTTCACAGGACAACAACAACAATATGGGCTTAAAGGCATATAATCCATTGGGGCTACTATGAATATGGTTGTGCCACCTCAAGCAAGCGTTTAGGACTCAAGTGTGGAGGCAAAAGCATGGCTGCTGCTAGTGACCAAGGCATTGATGGCAATCTAGCAGTCGGCCAACACAGCCATGACACTCCTAACCATCTTCAAGCCGATGGTGGTGGACAGATGGTCGACCGTCCACAAAAGGAGGCCAAGAGGTGGAAGGAACACGTAGAGGAACTAGGTAAGAAAAGACAGCATAAGGGACAACAATGGCGCAGGGGAGAGCATGCAGCATAGGGGAGAGAAGCTTATTAGCATCGGTTAGAAAATAGATTGCCATAAAACCATCACAGCTATCCACCACCAGCTCTAACAAAAACTTTAGAGAAATAAAAACTTTCAAACTTTATAGAAATAAAAACTTGAAAATTTGCAATGATTAATTAATGATTTGTTTTCCACTCGTTTTGGCCCCGATTACTATTGCCTCTATTATTTGAAAAAAACATCTCTCTCAATTTAGAAAGAGAAAAAAAATAAAACCATTGATATTTTTTATTTATAATGACAAAAATTCCCATGGATTCAAAATTGAGAAAAAATATTAAAATTGTCATTTATTGTACTCTCATGTGATTAAAATACCAGTATTTTTTTGCACAAAGAAATATATTCTATCTTGTGGATGTTCTCCTCCTTGTCATTATCATCACCTTCACTATCTATAGTAATGGTGTTATCTTTCACTATCTCTTTACCAAGTCTATGTGTTTACTCTTTCTCCATTATTTCAATTGTTTGCTTATTTCCCTTGTATACATTCTCTACTATTTCATCTGTATTAAAGGCATATCTTAAATCATCAACATCATTCTCATTACTTTTCCATATATTCATGAATCAATCTAATGTTGGATATGAAGCATTAAACAAATATTTATTAATAAAAAATATCAAAGATATCTTTCATTGTTATGGATATACCATTGTCCTCCATAGAGTGTTCACTTTCAGGAGCTCCATTCCTCTTCCTTGATATGATGGTGTTATCCAATTAGAAGGTGTGTAGGACTTTCCTGTCTTGATCATTTTATGAATGGTTATGCATAAATTATTGCCTAAAGGGGATGCTTTAAATAGAACTTCCAAAACATCAATGCTCTATCTCAAAAATGTTTGTTGGAGTGAGACAAACTTTGTTCTTGAGATCATCTACACTATGTTGCATGTAAATTTCTATTCCCATAGAAATATCTTCTACACTAATATTATGGGACAATTTTTATAACGAGGCTTGTCTAGATCTTTCATACAACAGCCTATCATACTATGAAGTGTGTGCATATGATTTTACCTTAAAGCTCTACACATTAGAATTCCACTAATAAGATTATTCTTATCCCATCCAAGATATTTTTTGATGAGTTTATTGCCTACTATAATTGATAATTGACTTTGCATGGATTCTAATAACCATTTAATAGTGAAGATGGAAAATTGTACCTCCTCTTTTCGATGAGTAACTACCAGCAAGGCATTCTTTTGTGATAAAATCACGTAGATTATTTAATAATGCTTCATCAGTATCACTATCACCTAATGAGATTGTCACACTTAGCTCAAGAACTTTGAAGTTGACATTGGGTTGATCAAATAATGCCTCATCATTAGATAGCTTCTTTGGTCTACCACAATTCTTCTTTGGTTCTCTGCTAGAAACCTCAATAGTTAGATTGTTTGAGTTAGTAAATTTTCCAAGCCCTGTTTCTGTTGCTCTATTTTTCATTTTTGACATTTTCCTATATCAAATACAAAGAGAGAAAAGATTATGTATTAAGCATATATGTAATAAGCATTGGGCAAATTTATATATTTTAAAGAATGGGCATTTTAGAATCTTATCGACTATCATGCAACTACTTGCAAATTTACTTAAGGTATGCCTATATTAAAGCATGCTACTACATGCCTATGTGGAACTTCTTAGGGCCGTTTCTAAGGTATGCTCCATCCTATGGTCAAACAAAAATGATGACAATGGAAAAAAACTAAACAATTATATCAACCATTCCTAAAGTAAACAATTATATCAACCATTCCTAAAGTAAACAATAATTGACAAAAAAGCCATTGAGAAGGTGCATCTACATTGAAAATGCTAACCATCATTGCAAGGAATGTCATAAGTGGTTTCCCACTTAGGTTGCTTCTTGAAGTACATACTTTTTGAGCATTTGTGATTGATTATAAAAATGCTTTACTTGTGTAATTGTGATAGATTATAACAAAATAAGACACTAGCACACATCTCAACAATAGAGTTCTAAAGGACAGCCTTAGTTCAATCTTTGGACCTCAAGGAACCTCATTGTCAACATATTTCCTATGTATACCTTTACTAGGTACCACCTTCGTACAATATAATACATAGTTACCGTAATAATGCTCCCACAATATTGTTAAAAGTGCCTAGTCTAACATATGTGTAATTGTAAGACATAATTACAGTTAGCACGGATTGTAGGCTGTGGAGGAGATGGGAGGACCAACCATTGATTTCATCCTTGGTTGACAGGTAAGCTTAGTTTATAGAAACTAAATATATTATTACAGTATTTTAGTCACAATCCTTTACATTCATTAATTTGTTCATCTATGTTTGGATTTATTTGATCCCCCGTTAGCTATGGAAACTCAATCGGGATCACAATACGGTAGCCACCAAGACCTCTCTCACGCAATTTATGTTCTACCCAGCAGTGAGACGGTAGAAAATGTGGTTGTGCCACCTCAAGCAAGCATCCAAGACTCAAGCGGGAAGGAAAAATCATGGTCTCTAGTGACCAAGGCGTTGATGTTCGCCTATAGTAGCAATTGAGCTAGTCGGCTAGCGCAGCCATGGTGCTCTTAATTGTTGGAGTGTAAGACCATTCAGGTCTTGACATGTGGTTGGATGTTAAGACCAATAAGGTCTTGACACCTGGCAAGAGCCCAATTGTCACACCCACTCATGCATGCACCACATGCAACTATCCACCATATATCAAAATGTAATGTCGATGAAGAAGTAGTAGTTATGTTCTTTCTTTCTTTGTGTATTCCAGAAGAGAGACTATGGGAGTAAATCTGATGTAGGGGAAACTCACGTTTTCCTCATATGTAAGGGGGAGTGTTGGATGTTAAGACCAATAAGATCTTGACACCTGGTGTCAGTGCGTGGTTCCAGACCACCTAGTCAGCTCGAAGGAGACGCGACTAATGAAATTATGCCCAATGCGATAAGCTAACACTAGTGCATTGCGCCGCTTAGGGGAGTCGGTCATCATGACAAAAAGTGGAAGTTGGTTCCTACATTTAACGGGATCCTTGACATGACTCATGTTCTTGTTTTCTGGATAGGAGTCATGTCCAGATAGGATTGGCTCTGTTTTCGGATAGGAGTCATGTCCAGATAGGATTGGCTCTGGACTCGGATTCTTGTTGGAAGACATATCCCGATAGGCAAGTACTTATCATCACTGACAATGAATCAATTAGACTTATACGGTAAAGAAAATGAAGATTCACATAGAAAAATCACTATATCACTAGATTGGAGGCTTAGCCCAATAGTACAATGTAGTAACACTCTTAGTTGTCACCCTCTACTCTCTTCTCTATCCACTATATGCTCTGTATAGTTCCCCTTTCCTCTTTTACATCTGCCCGGGTACTACCCATTGGCAAGATCAGTTACAAGGTTGTTACAAGAATGAAGATTCATGCCCGAGAGTTTGTTGCCCAATAGATGCACTAGCGAGACGAGGCTAGGTGGCGGCCGACGGGGTCGGATGGCCACCAACAAAACTATCGATCACGGTGGACGCTGCGCCAGCACAGCGAAGCCCAGAATGACTTATTGTCATTGCTCTCTAGAACCAATTCATTCTTGAAAATTATATCCGAAATCTAGGTTTGAACTCTAAGGCCTGTTCCAGCCTCCTTCATTTGGTTCTCCCTCTGTGGGCAAGGCCTCCTGAAACAAGCTTTATGGGCTTGTTTTGGGAAACCTCGGCTTGTATGCCCTCTTCCTGCTACTCACCCAGGCATGCCCAACTCCAGTCCTCTCATCAGCCCATCAAAACTGCACGTCAATGGGCTTGGCATGTGGTTACTTTTTCCTAGCCCTTTCCATTGTATTAATGGCCTTGCTACAAAAGCATGTGGCTCTGTCTGCCTTGGGATGATGGCATCATTCTCGAACATAGTTTTCTGAGGCTCTCTTGGTCTTTTCCTTCCTCCCCGACTCCACTTCCACTCGTATGGTGGTCTTCTTGTTGGTTTTGATCTGTAGTGTGCCCTCTCTTCTTCTGCCAGGTAACTCCGTTGTGGCGATGAGGGGCACTGTCAGTCTTGCTCTGTGCATGAGATGTTGCCTCCTCACCCAAATCCTCATGTCATAAGATCCTGCCACTTTCTCACATAGCTTGAGATCTGGGATGAGGGGAGTTTTCCTGGCGTTGATTCTGCTGCATGGGAGTTGCTTTGCCCTTGTTTTTTTTTGTCTGTGACACATCTAATTGGTTCATAAATTTTGTAATATCATCCTAGTTAGACGGTCTCACTACTCCTGCTTGCATTGCAGAGCCTGAACCAAACTCCCCATGTGAGTAAGGGCTGCCTCTTTCCACACAGTTGTGCTCTTAGTTCCCTCTCGTCCTGGAGCCTTTGTTGCAGGATTTCCTTTTCCCTTTTCTCCCTTTTGGCCCAGCCCTAGAAGTCTTTGTTATGCACCTCTGTAGCATGCGCTTTCCTCATGGCCTCCACACCTGATCTTGTCTTTTCCTGAGCTCGACCCTGGATGCATTCAACTCTTTTGCATGTGTTTTTATTATGGCATCCAGCTGATCCTATTTGTTCTTTAGATCAGCATGGGCTACCGTCAAAGCGACGTTTAGCTCATTGACCGCCGTCAGTTTACCTCCTCTTCCTCTTGTGTTCTTGGCAGGGATTGTGGACTCTATTTCCTTCTTGAGGGCTTTTATTGTCAAACCATCTTGCCTTTGTTGCTCCTTACATTCTGTGACAAGACCATACAACTCTTGCCTTTGTTGCTCCTTACATTCTGTGACAAGACCATACAACTCTTCGATTTGGGCTCTAAGAGTGACCTCATCACCTACCCTTTCTTCCAGCTTTTTTGTGGCTTCCCAGGCATGCTCTCGCAGCTCATCACATCAGGGATTATATCCATTGATGATCCTTTGTACAATACCAGCTCTTTTCCCTTCCCCTCACGCTGCTTCTGCATCCTCTTCCTATCACCTTTCAGCAGAGTAAACTTTTTCTTCCATGTCTCCAGTTCCATTTTTAGCTGCTCATTCTATGCTTGCTGCTCCTTTTCTTTGCTGGTGCCTGCCCCACTGTGTCATGCCTCCTTGTCCCCTTGGCTGTGTGTAGAAATTTCGAGGGCTCTTTTGGTTCTTGTCAGCTTTCTCATGTCTAGATTTCCGGATCCTCCATCTGGATTCCTATCCTGCCCCTGGAAGGGAACCATCTGCCGATTGCAGGTGGGTGTGGGGGCTTTCATTGCCATTGTTAACTTCTTCAGGTATTCGCCCCACACCTCCTTTAGGTCTTCCACTATGTGGCTATTCTATCTTCTCCGCTTCCAGTTCATACACTTCTGGAAACTCCTAAACATCGAGAGTTGCCACTCTAGCTTCCACCTTGACTAGCTCCACTTTGTCTTTATCTGCCTTGGCATGTACCTCCCTTATAATATTGATATGTTCTTCTCTGATTAAGAGGATCTGGCCCTCATCCTGAGCTTGGCTTTCCTTGGCCATGTCTATCTCTTCTTTCACCTACCTGTTTGCCTCTTCATTCCTTGCCAGAACCTCTTTTATTGTTCCCATTTCTCTTTTTGTCTCTTCATTTTATTTCTAGAGCCCCAGCAGCTATGTTTGCATCTCCTCCATCCTGCTTGCTTCTCTCCTTCTTCTATCCAACTCCTTGTGCAGGGGTTCTTGCTGGCTCCTCATGGCCTGAATGATGCCATCCTATTCTCTAACCACTGCCTCTATAGCTTGGTAATCTCATTTAGTCCGTCTATCATACACTTTTGTGAATGACTGGGGCATCCCTGCACCCAATCCATTTCAAGGACTCCAAAAAGTTTACAAGGCTGGGTGTAGGGGGCTCAGCTTGTTCTTGATCCAAGTGAGCGCAGGGGTTCAATGACCATGATTTCTTATTGTGCCTATCTCGGGTGCATGCGTTCTGTGTCTGCGGCGGGCGGGCATTCTGAGGATAATGATGTCTCCTGCTGTTGTCGCTCTTCTAACTTGTGTGTGAGAATGGACTTGCCGCCGATATTGGCAAAGTCCTCCTTTAACTATTGACTGCTCTTTCCTTCTGCTATCTTTCCCTTCTTCCCCTTCTTCTTCTCTCTAAATTTGAAGGCCCTCTTCTTTCTGGACATTGTTTGTCCAAAACTCCCTTCTTGTTAGGGAGTTTCCTCTGTCTCCTCCTTGTGCCCTGCATCTTCTTTGTTGCTTGCCTCCTCCTTCTCGCTCTCCTCCTTTTGTGTAGCTCCTGGTTGTGCTTTAAAGTGCTGTTAGTAGGTAGGCGCCAATTTTTGTCTTGGTGTTGGGCAGGTGATGTTTTCGATCTGGTCTTTTAGGTTGTTGTAGAGCACCTCTGCCCAAGCCACCTTCATCCCCACCTCTGCTGCCTTTACCAATCCGAAGGCTGTTCTCAACATGCAATATGTCTTGTGGGTGAGATTGATTACCTCCACCATGAAGTGCATACGCTTCTGCCTGTCTTTATCTGGAGTTCCTGTGATTTTAAATTCTTTGGCCTTACCTTCCAAAGGGCCAAACTCGTTGATCAAATCTTCTTCGTCGGGGCTAGTTTGACCTCTCCTTCCCCTTCTAGATGGTAGCTTGAAGACCTCAGCCACATAGAGAGGGTTGAACACCCTCTTCTTGCTCAACAGAAGCATGATTATGTTGGACTTCTGTAGTTGCTCCAGCTACTTCGTGGCTTTGTAATTTTGTTGTAGCTCCTCCTAGGGTAGCTCAATGAAATCCTTTAATCTCATCCTCTCCAACCATTCGAAATGCTTATCCACTTCCTTGTATACAATGGAGGATAGAGGCTCGATTTCTAGCACCATGGTTCCTGCTTTGAGTATGCTGGGTGTGAGCAACAGAAGGCGAGGAAAAGAGCCGAGTTTAGCATAGAGAGAGATTCAAGCACGTGGAGAGAATTTTCAAAAGGTGATTTGGAAACTACACCTTCGATGGAGAAGCATTCAGCTGTTGTCTCCACCATCCCCAAGGGAAGCCATAATTGTTTCATATTTTCATGATTGCCCCAGATCCTCCTCGCTATCCGACCATTAGTGCCATGTGCACTATTCACAAAGGCCATTAATGGCTAGGTTGAGAATAGGTGATGGTGATGTGACAAGTTTCCCTTCATGTCCATGAACACTTTTTGGTGGTGGCAACCATGACTTTCTTGCCTGCACCATGCTGTTGCTGCCACCTGGCTCCTCAGTATATCTATGCATACTGTTATCATATTTACATATGACTTTCTTGCCTGCACCATGCTGTTGCTGCCACCTCGCTCCTCAGTATATCTATGCATACTGTTATCATATTTACATATGACTTTCTTGCCTGCACCATGCTGCTGCCACCTGGCTCCTCAGTATCTATGCATACTGTTATCATATTTACATATGGGAAATCTATTTTTGGGCTATTTTCTTTACCATTTTTAATTTCTCTAGAATCATGTCCTTCTTCCTGCTCTTGGCTAGACTCGGATTCTGGTTCCTGAAATGTCTTCGGATCAGGACCTTGATTCCTTTTTGGACACCCTTTTCCTTCGTATGGCATCTTTCCATGGTAGGGATTCAGTATGTACCCATTTACCAACTTCTTGATTTTTTCACCATCTAGACTCGCTAGCACAAAAGTTCTTATCCCCAGTTTCCTAACAATCCTATATGGGCCCGTCCATCTCATTTTCAATTTTCCCAGGTGGGGTCCCATTCTTGATGTGAACAGGAGGACAATATGTCCTTCCTTGAAGATCTTGAACTTTTCATACCTGTCCACTTGCAACTTTCTTCTCCTTTGCACAATTTATGTTGTCTAGGCGCTATGCAGTCTCGATCCATCTAACTTCAGGACTTGTTCGATCCTGTGCACCTCTGATTCTTCCAAAGAGAGCCTTTCAGCCCCACTGCTATCCTGAGACTCAGTGCCAGGAACTCCATGGGCACTATTTCTTCCAGTCTAGACACCATGCTAAAGGATGTAAGTCCTGTTGCATTCTTATAAGCTATTTGGAATGCCCATAATGCTGAGTGTAGCTTCGTGTCATCCCAGTCATTCCTGTTTTCATTTACTGTCTTGATTAGGATTCCCTTGAGGATCTTATTGGTGGACTTTGCTTGCCCATTAGCTTGTGGGGTAGTAGACTATCAATCTCTTGTGTATTATCATGTGCTGCTCTATCAGTTTCCTGATCACTTCATTGATGAAGTGGCTCCCTTGGTCACTCACTGACTATCTCTATAGGGCATCTGAATCTTGTCATCATTATGGTTTCATAAAGAAACTTTGCTATGGATGATGCCTCGTAGTCTTTAAGGGCCTTGGCCTCCACCCATTTCGTGTAATAATCAGTGGCCACCAAGATGTATTTGTTTCATGTCCTTTAAGAAGCTGGTTTGAAGGGGCCAAAGAAGTCCAGACCCCACTTTTGGAATCTCGAGTGGTAGGATTGTGTTACGAGGCATTCTGTGTGCATCACTCGATTGCTTGAGCCTCTAGCACATGTCGCACTCCTTTGTGAAATTGTGTGCATCTTTTAATGCAGTTAGCCACTACAGACCTGCCTGGAATACCTTTCGCCCTGTGACCTCTTTGGAAAAATTCCCACCGCTTATGCCTTGGTGTGCTTCTACTAGCACAGGCTGTTGCTCGTGCTCGGGGACACATCTCCTCAGAATTTGGTCAATGCCCATCTTGTAGAGCTTCCCAGCCACCACCATGACTGACTTTCTCTAGAGAGTCAGCTTCTTTCTCTGATCTCTGGATGACATGTACTCCAGAAAGGACAAGTTAGACAGGATTTGCAGCATTTTGTCATACCAGCTGGGTCTCTCTCCTTTTGTGAGGAAAAGCTGCGCATTTGGGAAATCACCTTCCACCCCCTCTGGTTCTCCTGTTTCCGATCTTGATAGGAAGTCTGCCACACTGCATGCTTGTTCTCGGGGGTGTGCCTTATGTTGAACTCAAATTCCTATAACAAGAGCATCTATCTGGCCAACTTTCCTACCAGGTCTGGTTTGTTTATCAGGTACATGAGAGCTTTGTGATCTACATGAAATTCATACATCTTACCGAACAAGTAGTGTTTGAACCACTTGATGGAGTAGATCATTCCCAATGACTCCTTCTTTATGGTGAAGTAGTTTTTTTCCAACCTGGACAACGTCCTTCTTGCATAGTAGACTGGTCTAAGCCATCCGTCTTGTGCTTCCTACATCAGAGCACTGCCAATGGCTACATCAGAGACACTGCCAATGGCTACATCAGAGGCATCGACGAACACATGGAACACCAGGTCATAGTTGGGCTGTTGCAGGATGGGACCTGCTGACAATATCCTCTTGAGATTCCGGAATGCCTCTTGATAGGATCCATTTACCAGATATGTTCTGCATCCTTCACCATTAAACTATACAGGGCCACGTTTGCCAGGACCTCATGAATTTACTATGCCACTTGATTAGCCCAAGGAATCTTACAATCTCTTTAGAATTCTTGGGCGGCTGCAGTTTCACAATGAATGCAACCTTGGCTGGATCCACAGCAAGCCTTTCTGTAGACACTATATGCCCCAAGAGGGATCCACTAGTTACAGTGAAGGCACACTTGGCTGGATTCAGGCTCAGTGTGGCCTTCCCTGCACTTTTCCAGGCACATTGTGAGGTGTGTCATTTTTTCTTCTTTCTTCTTGAACACACTAAAGTCATCCACAAACACCCTCATGAATGTGGTCAGATATTCATAGAATATTTCCTCAACCATCCTTTGGAATGCAGCAGGAGAATTTTATAGCCCGAATGTCATCACATTGGAGGAAAATGCCTCCCATTATGTCACAAAAGCTGTCTTTTCTTTATCTTCCTGTGCTATTCGCACTTGGTTGTACCCCCACTAAACCCATCCAAAAAAGAGTATGTTTCATGCCCTAGCTACGGCATTCAACAAGGAATCAATGAATGACAATGGTTGATATAGTGGAAGCATTTAGCTTACGGTAGTTAATATAGACCCTTAGCTTCCCATTCTTTTTAGGAACAATGACTATCAATGATGACAACCATTCTACCCTATCTGCAAGATAGATGAACCCAACCTTCAGCAGTTTGTCAATCTCTTCCTTTACCTGTTTGGCATAATTTGGGTTCATTCTGTATCTGCTCTACGTGATTGGGGTTGCATCTTCTTTCAAGTTAATCTTATGTTGGTAGAAACTTGGATTGATCCCCTTCATATTGGAGTAGTTCCAGGAAAATACATCTTTGTAGGAATTCAAAAATTCCAGGAGCTGCCCCATGAATTTCTGATTCAGCTTGGCATTAATTTTGACTATTTTGCGTTGCTGCTGATAATCGTCCTTGAGGTTCACCTCTTTAAGCTCATCTTGAACTCTGATGTTCCTTTTCTTGAGCTTAGCTTCCTCCTACTTTAGGGCCACCATGGCTTTTTCCTATTTAGCTTGTAATTCTTCCACATTGTCTTGAGTGCCATCTTCCTCTTTATGAGTGCCATCTTCCTCTTTATGAGTGCTCTCTTTGTTCAATATCACTTCAGGATGAGCCTCTAGAACCTCTGGGTCGTACCTTTGCACAATCCTCTCTATGTCCACTTCAAACATCGACAACACATCTAGATTCTCCTTTAAGATCTGCTCTTCTTCATCATCTTCTACCCCATCTAGGTAGCTTAGGTCTTCTGCATGCATTGGTTAGCTTGTCGGGTTTATCTAGTCTTTTCCTACAACTGAAATGCAGGCTTTCTTTTTGCCTCTCTTGATTGTGATTTTGTCTCTCTCCCAGTTGTGCTTTATCCTACCCCTCTTGAGCCACGGTCTTCCTAGGAGCATGGGATATGCACTTGCTATTTCAATCATCTTGACAATAATGAACACAACGGTGAAGATACATCTTTGCTTGCTACTTCTATATGATCTCTTTGTGATTACCCTTCTCTGGACAACCATGCGAATTTGGAATGGAGTGGGCTGCATGTTAGTAATCCCTAGCTTTTTAGCGAGGGCATCTGATATTATATTTACCCCTGACCCTCTGTCGTCCCAGAATGACCCTTTTCATTGTCTCACCTCTGATTTTGATGGTTACTTCTGAACTGACGTACCACAGTCTTGGAATATCTCCACATTTCTACATTTAGCTGCAAGATGTTCCAGTTCCTGTGTTGGCATCTACACCAGAGTCTCATTTGGCACTATAGCATGAAGTAGCTTTTTCCTATAATCGGGAACCAGATTCAACATTTGATCCAATGTGATGTTCATTTTCATCCCATTGAGATCCTCCTATAAGTTGAATTCCTTTACTACTTTTCTCCTCATCATGTGGCATGCCTTGACTTCTGTCCATTCTTTTTCTTTTCTTCTCATCATGTGGCATGCCTTGACTTCTGTCCATTCTTTTTCCTTTCTCTTTTTCTTCTCTTTCCTGCTCCTAACTTCTTCTTTCAGTGTTCTTGTCTGGATTCCTTCTAGATTTTCTTCCTTTTCTTCTCTCGGGACACTTCTGCTGCTCTAGCCTAGTCCCAATTAGCGGTTTAGTATTGGCTTCTTTCCTGCGCCAATCCCTTCTCTTTTCTTGATCAAGTTTTCTTGGTTTTTCTTAAGATACTCTCCTAGGGGAAGGCTTTCCTGCATCGTCCTCACCATTCCTTGTGAACTTTGCACTAACTTCATGATCTGTTTCTCGAACCTTTTGCTGCCCTGCCCCCACTGTTCTAGTTTCTTTTTCAATTCCCACTCAGCATTCCTATCTGTCAGCGTCTTGACAAGTCTTTGTGATCTTGTCGACCATCACTTCTGGTGGCTTCTCTTGTTCCTTTCTTGCATCATGGTCATCAACTGCATCATTTCCTGTTGGGTTTTCCTCCCTTTGTGCCTTGCCTCTCCTGCAATACCTAATGGTGCTGGAATATGGGGCAATCATTTTGTCTATGCCCTACACCATTGCAGTAGAAGCAAGCTCCCCTTGGGCCAAATCTCCCACCTCCTCCAAATCTTCCACCTCCTCTTTCATAAGGTCCATTGATTTGAGGTCCTGTTTGATAGCTGGGGCTTGCTGCCTTTCCACCACCCTTGGGTCCTATGGCCACCTGCTTGATAGCTTGCTGCTTGCTGCCTTTCCACCACCCTTGGGTCCTATGGCCACCTGCTTGATAGCTTGTTGCCTTTCTACCACCCTTGGGTTCTTATTCCGAGTATTATAGTAACACATCTCTGCAGAGTGATTGTCCCTCCCATAGATAGTGCATACTTGCTGTGTGTTTCTTAACTAGCACTCCACTTTCGTGTGCCCTTGATTGTTGCACCTCGTGCACCAATTAGACATTTGGTTATGAGTCTGGATCCTACGTGTTCTCCAGCAATCTTGGCTAGGGTGGACCTTAGTTCTTCCTAAACCTTCTCTGCCTGCTTCTTGCCCTTCTTTTTTCGGGGCTTCCGCTCTTCAGCATCCGACTCCTGATTGGATTTTGACTCTGAGAGAGGTATCTTCTTTGGAAATTGATTTTGAGGTTTCTTCCTCTATCTTCTTCCTCTTATCATTCTTCTTCTTTTTAGAGTCTTTGTTTGTTTGCTTTAGGACCCCTTCACTCTGGTAGCTCTAGCCCATCACTCTGGTAGCTCTAGCCCTTCACTCTGGTAGCTCTAGCCCATCACTTGTTCAAATGTAAGGGCTTCCAAGTCGTATGAGGCTACTACCATCTAGATCTTCTCCCCCTCGGTCCTCTCATGAACCACTAGTCCAGCATGGCTGGAGCAAGATGGTTAGGCTGGTCCAGGCACATCAACATTGCTCGAAATTCAACTGCATAGTCTTATGTTGGCCTCTTCTTCTGCATCATCCTTTGCAGCTTTTCTAGCACCTCTGTTATGCTCTTGTCTTTCCTCGATCTTTTTAAGAAGTCCTTCTTCAGTTCTTCAAATGTCTAGAAGTTCTCTAGACCATATTGGGCAAACCAACCGATGGCTTTGCCACCTAACGTTGTCGCAAAGTATTCTGTCTTTTGTATAGCAACCGAACTCTGGTTTGGCCTGGACCATGGTTTCAAAGGAGAAGATGTGGCATCTGGATCCTTCTCAATCTTGCCTTTGAATTTAGGGTACTTGGGGGACATCCATCCTACCCATAGCAACTGCCAGTTCTTCTCCTTCCTAAGCTTCCTACCTCTTATTTGGTGGTTCTTGGTGATCCTCTTCCTAATTCCTCTCAGTGGTTCCGGAATGTGTCTTTCGAGCTGTCGTGGAATCCCATCTACTAGTCTTCTTAGATTGTGAAGCGATTCTTATTCTACAACTTCGGCCTATCTAGACGGTACCGCATTGCCCTATTTGACCTCCCTTAATTCTCCATGCTTTCTCCATTATGCCATGCTTTCTCCATTATGCTCTTATGACTCTCTAGTTAGCATTCGTGACTTTAGTTAGTGTGTGCTTTCTTTCTGAACTTATTTTAACTAGCTTACTCTACTGTCTGTGCAGGACTTACCCTAGAACTGGCCTATATCTTTCTACTCCCCTACTTGGCATACCGTTTCCTCAGTAGGATCACCAAAAGTGTCGGTGTCCGATCGAGACCTGACACTTGCATGGTTTTAGACCACCTATTCGGCTCTGGAGGAGACGCGATTAATGCAATTGTGCCCAATGTGACAAGCTAACACTAGTACGTTGCACCACCGATCTACCTAAGCTAGAGAAGTTGGTCACGATAGCGTGTAAGTTGGTTCCTACATTCAATGGGATCCCTGACGTGACTCCTATTCCTGTTTTCGGATAGGAGTCATGTCCAGATAGGATTGACCTCCATACCTAGATTCCAGTTGGAAGACATATCCCGACAGGCAAGTACTTATCATAGACAAGGAAGAAATTACACTTATACGGTATAGAAAATGGAGATTCGCTAGACAAATCATTGTATCACTAGATTGGAGGCTTAGTCCAATAGTACAACATGGTAACACTCTCAATTGTCACTCTCTGCTCTCTTCTCTATTCTCTATGTGCTCTAGATAGTTCCCCTTTCCTCTTTTATATCTACCGAGTACTACCCATCGGCAAGATCAGTTACAAGGTGGTTACAAGAAAGAAGATTCATGCCCGAGAGGTTGTTGCCCAACGGATGCACTCGACGGGCGAGGCTAGCTGTAAGGCTAGGTGGCAGCCGATGGCTAGATGGCCATCACCAACATCTGGCAAGAGCCCAACCGTCACACCCACTCATAGATGCACCGCATGTAACTATCCACCATATATCAAAATGTAATGTTGATGAAGAGGTAGTAGTTATGTTGTGTGGTGGTGGCTGGGTGACGGACTCTACTACACCACCTACATGTACACAAGAAGAAGACATTGTGGGATTAGAACTCGGGGACACCCAAATCTCGGCTCCAAGGGCATCAACCAACATGCCTCCTATCCTCAGCCCTCCAGCTGACTCCTCTGGATACCTCAAAACCCTTCCAACCTCTATATCTGACCCAGCTGCCTCCTCAAGCTGTCCTCCCAGGTCTAGCTGACCAAATTCACTCCCAGTTGACACAAAAATAGCTGAAATCTTCTTTCGAAATCCTCTACCAATCCCCAGTCAGAAATTTGTCCTCTAGGATCCTCTTCTAGCCTCCAAGATGAGCTGACCTTACGTACACAACCCCAAGATCTCCCTGGATCCTATGTTGACCTCTTTTTGACCCTCTTCTGATGGAAGTATCCTGGATTTTGCCCAAGTAATCTGGACCCTATGCTGACCTCTTTTTGACCCTTTTCTGAACGGAAGTAGACTGGATTCTGCCTAAGTAATCTAACATAGAATCGTCTAACCCAGAAGCCTCTACAAAAATAGAAACCTTCCCACTTGTTTGCAGACTCTCTCTGGCCCTCAAGCAGCTCTAAACTTGAAGGGATTTCACATTATTAGCTCCCTGCTTGTTTGACAGCTAGAGGCTCACAGCTGACTCCAACCTCACTGTCCTCTCAAGGATGGCTAAACTGACATAGGCTTCCTCTCTTCTACGTCCGCTCTGAGACCTCAAGACACTCTGAATAGAATCGTCTAACCCAGAAGCCTCTACAAAAATAGAAACCTTCCCACTTGTTTGCAGACTCTCTCTGGCCCTCAAGCAGCTCTAAACTTGAAGGGATTTCACATTATTAGCTCCCTGCTTGTTTGACAGCTAGAGGCTCACAGCTGACTCCAACCTCACTGTCCTCTCAAGGATGGCTAAACTGACATAGGCTTCCTCTCTTCTACGTCCGCTCTGAGACCTCAAGACACTCTGAATACTCAAACCACACTAGGATCCATCATAATAGACATTCATCTGACATCAAACACATAGCTGCGAGACAAAAGCACCACTAGACCTCTAACCCTTCTAATTGCCCAATGACTAACTATAAACAGTCAGCTCTGACGACCCACAAGCACTTTCTCCCAAATTTAAACAAGATAGGGCAAGTCCTCTTCACCTTCATCTGACAAGTCTGACGCTCAGTTGACATACAACTAACTCTGGACCTTCTATCCAATGCTAAACTGAGTCAACAATGTCTAAGTACCATCTCCCCACACTCATCAGATAGACAACCACAGAGATTCACCTCGATAGCTGTGGGCTCGTGGCTGACTCCAATCTCACTGTCCTCTCAAGGATGGCTAAACTAACTCAACTGACATAGGCTTCCTCTCTTTTGCGTGTCCTGCTAAGACCTCAAGACACTCTGGAGTCTGAACTCTCAAACCACACTAGGATCCATCGTAATAAACACTCGTCTGACATCAGTTGCGACACAAGCACCACCTGGCCTCTAACCCTTCTGACTGCCGAGTCGACTAACTACAAACAGTCAGCTCTAACCCACAAGCACTTCTCCCAAATTCAAACAAGATAGGGCAAGTCCTCTACCCTCACAACGTTCTTGCTTTCTTTGTGTTTTCTGAGAGAGAGGCTATGGTAGCAACTCTGATGTAGTGGGAACTCACGTTTTCCTCATGGTATCCATGTCACCGGTCCTCCGACCTGTGTGGGGGGTCCTTTTCCCTGCTTTGCCAGGCCTCCTTTCTCTACTGAAAAATCAAACCCGAGTTCTGAAGCCCATGGTAGCTACTCCTTAGGATGGGGTGAATCTCCTGCATGAAGATCACGGAGATGCAGATGGAAACCTGCACAAAATGACCCTTGTAGTAAACGAAGACCTGCAGCCCCAAGATGAGGGGCGCGAATTTCAGCCCCAAAAAATAGGCTCCCGCCACAAAGAGGAGATGCCAAGGACCAAAAGAACCAGTAGAATGCCAACTCCCGCCTCAGAGACATCAAACAAGACGGCCCACTCCTGCCCAAAAGGGGAGAGGCAGATAAAGACCAGTAGACCCCCTGCTTGCAAAATATAATGTCGATGAAGAAGTAGTAGTTACGTTCTTGCTTCCTTTGTCTATTCTGAGAGAGAGAGGCTATGGCAGGAACTCTGATGTAGGGGAAACTCACGTTTTCCTCACTGACCATCTTCAAGCCCATGGTGGACGGATGCCGCCCGAGGGAGGCCAAGAGGTGGAAGGAATAAGGCGTCGGTTAGAAATAGATTGCCATGCAACCATCACAATTAATTATAACAAAAACTTTAGAGAAAGTTTGCAATAATTAATGATTTTTTTTTCACAACCCGAGGAACAAGAAGCATGCAGGGGCGAGCGGTCACGAGATGGGGGACTCCAACACGCAGGTCTACACTCGAACTTTAGGTGACGGGAGCTTTTCCACGAAGGGCAACTCCGCACGACGATGGGTGGCTCTACGAAGCAAACCTGTGGCACCCAGCTAGCTTCGTCGGCGGGGCGGGGCGGGGCGGGGCTACAACCTTCAGCAAGGGGCTTCGACAAGCGGCTCTGGCAGGCTGGACGGGAAAACGCTGCGATTCATGAGCAGGGCTTTCGGGTGGCCTAGACCTTGGAGGACACCTCCATCTAGCGGGCGCTCCATCCTCTGGCCAGCAGTGGCAGTCCTAGGTGCTATCTCGGCGCGGCGATCTAGCCCGTTAGACGGCATCGTTTGGTTTTGAGAGGGCAGTCCCGCGGGCCGCGGCTAGATCCCGGCGGGTTCCAAGGCAAACATTTTAGCAGATTCAATTTATTTTTTTACATTACGCGCCATCCTTAGCTAGAGTGTCACCACTTGACGAGCAAAAGAAGAATTAGAGAAACCGTAAGAAGAAGAAAGCAAAAGGCAAGAAAAGAAGAGAAAACAAAGGGAAGGAGAAGTAAGAAAAAGGGAAGGGGAAGTAAGAAGAAAGGAAAAGAGCAAACAAAGAGAAGTACAAAATCAAGGAAGCAAGCCAAAAGAGGAAAAAGAAGTAGAAGAAGAAACAAAGCAAAGAAAAGAGATGGACCGATGGGAGGAAAGCAAGAGACCAGGCATAATCTAGTGCACATGTCCGATGATGGAGAGCATTGTCAATAGAAGTAGGGACGACCTCGAAGTTGACAAACTGCTGAGACTAAAACCAATAATCAAATAGATAAGCATCAAGCCCTACCTCCTGCTGAGACTAAAACCAATAATCAAATAGATAAGCATCAAGCCCTACCTCCTGCACCAAATCCCCTGCCAGTAAAAGCACACCTTCAAGCAATGCCGGCCTCCAACTTTTTACCCCTCCTTTTACTACTTATTTGGCTCCCACTAAGTGGGTAGAGTAGGTACAAGTGGATTGCCTTAATGCATACATGTACACATTCGAAAAGTCCAAATACATACACCCAGAAAGTCTGAATGTATACACCCACAAAGTCCAAATGCATATACCCGAATAGTCTACACTCGAAGACTATATGTGTAGATGTGGACCTACTCACTCCCAAAACCACGTGTAGTAGTACATCGATTTTATTCCAAGATCACAAGCGGCTTGCATATCACTCTTCTTCCATGTCTTTGCAATCTGACCTTCCTTTGGACGTAGCCCTCACACTTTTGATTTTTTTATCTATCCTATAGTTTAACACTCCTTTTCGCTAAAAAAAAAAACACAAATAAGTCTTCCCACTCCTTCTAAATAGAACACTCTAATTTTGCCTTTAATTCTACATATCTTACCTTGTGGGATAGAACACTTTTGATTTCTTCTTTATTATACGATTTAACATCCTTAAAAAATCCTAATTAGAATCATGCACAAGCTTGACTATAACTTAAAGCAGTCTTTGAACTTGAATTTGAGACATTTAAGAAACATAAGCTTACTTACTAGAAATCATGCACAATAGACATGGAGGTGGTAGGAAGAGTGGGAAAGGGGTGATTGTAGGGGAATTAAAAGGGGAGGGGGAAGAGGAAGAAGGTGAGAGTCATAAGGAGGTAGGAGAGGGAAATATGTTTGGGGGAGGAGGAGGAGGAGGAGGAGAAAGAAGAGGGAGAGACCATTAGAGGAGGAGAGGGATACATAGTTGGAGGAGGAGGAGGAGAAGGAGGGGGAAGGGTGGTTGGGGGAGGGAGGGAAAAGGATATGAGAGGGGGGAGGAGGGGGAGGGGAGGGGGGAGGGAAAAGGATATGAGAGAAAAATGGTTGCGATAAAAATTGAGTAGAGAAAAGAAAAATGAAATGAAAGGAGAGAAATGTTCACTTTCAAAGAGGCAAAAAATGAGGGAAAAGAGGAGGGGGGGAAGAGGGAAGAGGGAAGAGAAAGGTTGTGAAAGATAAGAGGAGGGAAGAGTGAAGAAAATAGAAATGGCAAAAGATCAATATTCATTTTCAAAGAAGGGAAAAAAGAAGGGGAAATTTTCTAAAGATTAGGATGAAAGGTGGGTGAAGAAGAAATCAAATTTAAAAGTATGCATGAGACTTTTTAAAATTCAGAAAGCTACATTAGAAGGTAGGATACTATCACCGTTTGAGAAATGTGCATCCAAAAGTATGCATGTCATATCCTTGTATCTTTTTTGAAATTGAAAACGTGAAGTGTTGTTGGATACAATGTCACTATCTGATTCACCTTAATGTGCATTACAAAAGTATTCACCTACCACCTTAATGTGCATACAAAAGTATGCACCTCATATTTATGCATCTTTTGAAGTTATTGGATAGAAGGTCACTAACTCCTTTTTTGAGAGATGCATTTGGATGCACTCACCCCCACTCACTTTTGAAAAAGTTGCATGCTTTCATTTTTGAAGTAGACAGTTCTCTTCCACTTTCCTATTCACTTTACATGAGCTAGATAGTTTATTATAATTATCAATGCTTTATATTTTCTTGCATGAAATATTTCTAATACCAGTTTTATCAGTTCATCTCTTAGCTTCTATGTTATCATGTATCCCTATAGAAATATTAGTATAATTACTCTCAAACTATTTCTCATTTACATATATTCATCATGCCATTCATCAAAGATTAGAGCATGACTTCTAATCAGCTTAATTATATATTCTAAAAGTGGGAACGATATAAAATCTTTGTGAGATATTAGCTTTATATTTTCTGGCAGGAAATATTCCTAATACCACTACCATCGGTTCAATATCTCTTAGCTTCTATGTTGTCATATCCCTATAGAAACACAAATTAGCTAGATTCAGCTCTACAAAAGAGAAAATCTCAGTGTGTGTAGCTTGGTCATTTGTTTATTGAGAAGTTGTTTAAGCCTTTATGGCTTACCAATTGATATTATCAATGATCGAGATCCGAAGTTCACTAGATATTTTTAGCATGAGGTATTCAAGAAATTAGACACACTAAGCTAAATATGAGTTCATTTGACTATCTTGAGTTTGATGGGTAGATAGAATGTGTGAATCATGCATATGTCTCTATGAGACAATTTGATTGGGAAGATTAGTTTGCATTAGTAGAGTTTGCTTATAATAGCACTAAGAATATGTCTCTATGAGAGGCAATTTGATTGGGAAGATTAGTTTCCTTTAGTAGAGGCAATCAAGTTGCAAGGAAGATTAGTTTCCACTAGTAGAGTTTGCTTATGACTGCGCTAAGCATTATGCTACTAAGATGAGCTTTTTTATGCTCATGTATGGCTATCAACCTAAAGCCCCATGGATATTGTCTTAGAAAGAGTTTGAGTTGGTATTGTTGGCAGTTGATTTCTTGAAACGACATCAAGAGATGCTACAATTTGCAAAAGAGAGCATACAGTAAGAGCATAATTTTATGCTAATCAAGACTAATCACCTAACATCATGGAATAAGGCTAATGGATTTCCTTGAGAATTCCAAAAGATTCTCACAAAATGACGACTATAAAAGTCCATGAATTGTCTCTGAGATATTCAAGTTCTTATTTGATTTTTAAAAAGATCAATGAGGTTGCATGAGGGTTGCATACAGATTATGCCTCCCGAATAGTGTACGTGTGCATCCTATCTTTCATGTTAGTAGACTGAAAGAGGTGTTGGGTGCATGAGGTAACTTGGTTTTTGATTAGGAGCTCACGAGACTTGAGGATCTATATGTCTATGTCCCCACAAGCTATAGTGGCCATTGTGGATCTTAGGGATCACACCCTTAGGAGTCGAATTATTCATGAGTGGTTGATTAGATGGAGGAATCGTGCCGATGAAGACAATAGTTGAGAGAAGGGGCACACTCTCCCAAGTCTATAGGCTACAGGGGAGGTGGGATTGAGCTCTCTCTCTCTCTCTCTCTCTCTCTCTCTCTCAGGCTAGCAAAACCAAGTGGTCCTATGCCAACGAGGTATCTAGTATCCTTGAGAAGTAGCTCCTCAAGAGGCTCAATGTCCTTAAGGCCTAAGAGTTCTTCCTCTAGGTCTCCATCTATGAGATCTACACTAAGAGGTCCAATTTGGCTAGAACTACTTCGAATTTGCTAGCCTCAATTGATGCCACCCTCTAAGAATTTCTCCCTCTAGCAAAGCTCCTAGTAGGTAAGGGTCCTCCCCCCCTTTCGAAATGTCCCTTTGTATGAATGACATTGTCATACTGAAATGCATCATGGCTATGGTTGTCTCCAATGTGTAATGTATGCATCATGTATCAAATGTCTCTATGGAATGTAGCATGCCCATATGGCCGTCTTGAAATGCACCATTCCCATATGGCCTTACTAAATGTACAATGCTCATGAATGTATTTTATCTACTATGCATATGACCATAATGAATGCTCATGGCCCTAATATGAATGTGTTTTAACTACTGTGCAGCTGACATACTGAATGAGTATTAATAGAAAGTGGGGCTCATGTTCCCCTATTTTCTAATACATATTGTCCATGGCCATGTTGGAAACTGGGTTGACAGTCATGACTTTTGATATATATATTTGTTTCTCTCAAACTTGTAATTTTATATTATATCTAATATGGGTATACAAATTATCCATTTCAAAATGGAGCAAACTACTCAAAATAAGTATACTATCACCACAAAGCATGAGGTTGTCATCATTTTGAAGAAGTCTTCAATTATAAAACCCAAAAATAAGCCAATCATACCCCAGATTCGATCACTAAAACCACAGACTTTAGCTTAAGAGTTTCTTATAAGTGTATTCTCATGGCATCTCTTGCCATGGGAGGTTGACATGAACCCAATGAATTGATTAAAAAATATTAAATACCAAGCATAAAATAGAATAAACAATTGCTCAAAACATAAGATTGGGTCGAATTTTCTCCCACATAAGAGTGAGCCCACACTTGCTCTTGGTGTACTTAAATATATTGCTTGAAATAACTTGTGGGGCTAAAAATAGTGTCCTTTTACAAATATGTTGAGCTCTTCAAAAATAGCTTGCTTTATTGGAACTGCAAGCTAATTTACTTCAAAAATAGATGTGAGCCAAAAACCATATAAAAGTGTACATATCTTGTAAAATCAAATATGCACAAAGGAGCACACATGTCCCAAATAATATATATGGATGGCGCCCAAAATGAATTAATGCTATTTGTTGTCACAAAATCAAATAATATTTATCAACACTCAAATTAATGGTATTTGTTGTCATAATCTACTTCAAAAAAAGATATGAACCTAAAACCATATATTTTTTTACTTATCTTGTAAAATCAAATATATACACAAGGGAGCTTTCACGTATCCCAAATAATATATATACATCGTAAATAAATATAGATGGCACCGGAAATAAATTAATGGTGCTTGTTGTCACAAAATCACATAATATTTGTCGACATTTAAATTAATCAATTATCTCAAAATATTATTGACCACCAGCTCACCTCCATTATCAATCCAATGATCTACACTTACATCAACTATGCTAATCAATGAATAAATTAATTGATTAAATTTATAAATAACCATATGAAACTCATAACATCAAAATGATCTAACTAATACTCCCTCGCATGTACGGATTTACCGCATACGCATAAAATAAGCTACGATTGCCTAGATTTAGAAAGGCGTCCCACTCTAAACCCATCTAGGAGAATTCATAAGTAATGAGAAATGTGGGAATATAAATATTCCATCAATTAAATCCTTATAAAACATGCCCGGGGGTGACAAGCAACTATCCTTAGTTGACACAAAATCATAAATAATCATTATGGGCTAGTATGAATATAAGATGCAATCAAGGAGAGATAGGCAGTGAAGGCATGATCAGGTAGCCATTTAGATTCTTTGATGGGGTGGTCTTTATACTTCACTACATAATTCACACTTATTTGATACATTTCAAAACAAATCTTCAATGACTAACCCAAAGATGAATGGTCAAAGAGCTAGACGAACGATCATGAAGCATGTTTTGTCATGATCCCCATTGGTAACACTCGCATCTTTCCTCCTACATTTAATTTTGTTAAATCATAAAATAATGCGAAATCATTCTAGGCTACAAAATTGAAGATGACTCGTTAAATTATCTTTAGTCTTACCTTCCATCTGAAAATATATTTGTTGCACTTTATACACATGTTCTTAGAGGATTATAGACTAATAAATTTCACATTTTTATTTTATACCACATAAACCACCCATTGAAGATAAATCTTTTATTCCAATTTTTTATTCACATAACATTCTAGCATCAAACTCATTCATAATATATAGACATTCCTTTATTCAATATATCCATGTACTATTAACCCTTTTTTGCTAGGAAATCCAGCAATAATAAAGATATATACTATCAACTCTTTTTGTTACGAACTCCAACAATAATAAGAAAAGGTAATATTTATCACAGCACATATATAAAGACCATTGCATCGAAGAATCTCAATGGCTACCTGATCATGCCCTCGTTGCCTATCCATCCTTGATTATAGATATTTCTCACAAATTGTGAGGTTAGAAGAGTCATTGTGTTGGGTGTAAGATATTCTTTTCTTAAATTCTTAATTTCTAAGGCGTCTTTATCTATTGATTCTTCACCGCTTTCGATTTTTGCAATCAAATTTGGCTCTGATACCATTATTGTGTGAGGTTGACATGAACTAAATGAATTGATTGTTTGTAAAATATTAAATACCAATTATAAAATAGAATAAACAATTTCTCAAGACACAAGATTAGGTCCAATTTGTCCCCACACAAGAGTGAGCCCATGCTTTCACTTGACATGAACTCAATGAATTGATTGCAAAATATTAAATACCATTTATAAAATAGAATAAACAATTGTTGTGTGAGGTTGACATGAACTCAATGAATTGATTGCAAAATATTAAATACCAATTATAGAATAGAATAAACAATTTCTCAAGACACAAGATTAGGTCCAATCTGCCCCCACACAAGACTGAGCCCATGCTTTCACTTGGTGTACTTAAATATATTCCTTAAAATAACTTGTGGGGCTCAAAATAGTTCCCTTTTACAAATATGTTGACTTCTTTAAAAATAGCTGGCTTTATTGGACGTGTAAGCTAATTTACTTCAAAAATAGATGTGAACCTAAAACCATATAAATGTGTACATATCTTGTAAAATCAAATATGCACAAAGGAGCACACATGTCCCAAATAATATATATGGATGGTGCCCAAAATGAATTAATGGTGTTTGTTGTCACAAAATCAAATAATATTTATCAACACTTAAAGTCGATTATCTCAAAATATTCCTGACCACCACCAGCTCGCCTCCATTATCCAATCCAATGATCTTCACTTACATCAACTATGCCAATCAATTAATAAATTAATTGATTAAAAATACAAATAACCATATGAAACTCATAACATCAACACGATGTAATCAATACTACCATGCATGTACGGATTCACCTGTGTAAGCATAAAATAAGCTACGATTGCCCGTGTTTAGAAATGCATCTCATTCTAAACCTGTCTAAGAGAATTCATAAACAATGGAAAACTTAGGAATATAAATATTCCATGAATTAACTCCTCATAACAGCTCTACCCTACACTAGTGAGCACACTCTCTCCTTTCCTCTTTGAAGAAGCTGCCTAATAGGCCCTCCACTACTGCAGCAAAGAAGGAATACACGAGTGCCAATTCAGTAAGCATGTACCCGTAATTTTGCATCAAGACTTGATGGATCCTGTGTTACCTTTCTTTTTAAAAAAGAAAAACTTAGAAGTCTTCCCACCATAGCACAACAACCCTCTAGAATTCTAGATTATCAAACCCTCTGGCCTGAAAGTGGCAGGAAGTCATTCATTGAACGAATTATATGTTAAAGTGTGGTCGTGGGCCATTGCATGACCTATTATGAGAGTGCAAATCATGTAAAGCCATTGTATAAGTCATTGTGAATGCCCAAGTGATTAGATAAAAGGCCTAGCTGAGGGGTTATTTATGCTATCTTGCTCAATAGTAAAAATGTGTCTTTCTTCCAAATTGTCAAAACTAGTATTGCACCCGCGCATTGCTGCGGCCGACCAAGGTTCCACAAAAGAACTATTCCCTCTCTACAACCATCTCTCTCTCTCTCTCTCTCTCTCTCTCTCTCTCTTTCACACACACACATGCACACATACACATGCACATGCACATGACCCTCTCCCTCTCTGTCACGTACACACACTCTCAAATGTTGAAACTCTCTCTCTCTCTATCTCACATGCACACACACATACACACCCGCTCTCTCTCTCTCTCTCTCACACACACACACATGCACACACTCCCTCTCTCTTCTTACACTCTCCCACACATAGAAGTGCTCTCTCTCTCTCTCTCTCTCTCTCTCTCTCTCTCTCACACACACACACACACACACGCACACACACACATATGTAAATATATAGTATATATAATATTATGTTTTAGATACATATACCTATACATAGACACATATACTTATACATATATACATGTGTTCAAAAATATAAATATAAACATCGACATAATTTAATTAATTTTGATTAAATTTTAATGTGCAGAGATGGGTGATAAGATGTGGTCACTTTTAAATATATAGATAGATATATCATACACACATCGAAACACACATACACACACACAAACATATATATATGTGTGTGTGTGTGTGTGTATGTATATGTATATACATATACATACATATATGTATGCATATACATATACATATACATATACATACATACATATATATGTATGTATAAATATAAATAAAAACACACACACATGTATACACACACATATACATATATGTTTTCTATTTAATTCATATTTCTGTTTATATTTTATTAAAAGCTACTTTTTACTCTCTATCTCTCACTCTCTTTCTCTCTCTTTTCACCCTCTCCCTCATTACATCTCTCTCTCTCTCTCTCTCTCTCTCTCTCTCTCCAGGTCTGCCCCATCTCTCTCTCTCAAGCATATTCTACACATAGATGCAGATGTACGCACATGCATGCATATACTCTCTCTCTCTCTCTCTCTCTCTCTCTCTCTCTCACACACACACACACACACACACACACGCATGTACACACCGCACATACACTAATGCAAACCCACACTCTCTCCTGCCACACAAACTATCTCCTACGGAGAACACACTCTTTCCCCCCACACACTCTCTCCTGCCACACAAACTATCTCCTACGAAGAACACACACTCTTTCCCCCCACACACTCTCACACATAGACTTCCATGTCTCTGTCTCTCTCTCTGTTTCTCTCTCTCTCTCCCCTCCACACACACACACACACACACACACACACGCTATCTCTCTTCTCACACACACTCTCCCACATATAGAAACTCTCTCTCTCTCTCTTACATGCATTCATGCACACACACAAACACGCTTCTTTCTCATGCACACGTGCAGACCCACACACACACACACCCACATGTAAATATATATTATCTATAGTATTATGTTTTATTATATTTAGAGACGTATACCTATATATACATGTGCATTTATAAAATAAATAAACACATACACATATATTTTTAATTAATATTAAATTTTAATACGTGGGTATGCATGATGAGGTGTGTTCACTCTTAAATAAGTGTATATTATATACAATGTCTTTTGTCTTCTCTTTTGCATACATATATGTGTGATTGTGTGTGTACATACACACATATGTGTGATTGTGTATTGTCTTCATGCGTGCATGTGTTGTGCAAGTGTCTTGATTGTGTGTATGTGTTAGTGTGTATTTGTCTTTTGTCTTCTCTTTTGCATACATATATTATATACAATGTCTTTTGTCTTCTCTTTTGCATACATATATGTGTGATTGTGTGTGTACATACACACATATGTGTGATTGTGTATTGTCTTCATGCGTGCATGTGTTGTGCAAGTGTCTTGATTGTGTGTATGTGTTAGTGTGTATTTGTTGTGTGTGTGTTGTACATGGTGTGTATGTTTTTATTTATGTGTATCCATAGCGAGTGTCTACATGTACGTGTGTGTGAGCATGTGAATATACTTGTGTGTACATCTATGTGTGTGGGTGTGTGCATGTCCATGTATGTGCACATGTACTTGTGTATGTGAGTGTATTTATGTGCTTGTGTACATGTATACATATGTGTGTATGTGCAAGCTTGAGTATGTGTGCAAGTGTGCATATCTCTATGTGTTGCACATATGTCCATACGTGTATGTGTGTTTGTATGTGTGTATGCACGTATCATGTGCTTGTGTCTGTGTGGTGTGTGTGTGTGCATCGACATACATATAAATCTATTTATATATACATGCTTACATACCTATAGATACACATATATATACGTGTGTGTGTGTGTGTGTGTATGTATATTCTCTCTCCTACACATGCACATAATATAATATTAAAGACATGTATGTGTGTGTGTGTGTGGAGAAGGGGGGAGGGGTGGGTAATTTGCTTTCTAATGTATTATATATATACATATATTCAATGAGTAAATGGTTTGATGGTATGACAACTAATTGTGAGCCTCAATGCATCTAGGCGTGTGGGAAAGAAACCCCCAAACACACGTCTTCTCTCCTCCTTTCTCCTTTTCAAAAATTCTCCCTCTCCTTTCTCCACGTAAAGGGGTAGGCACTCTTCCTTTATTTTGTATAGACTTTCTCCTTTTAAAAAATTCTCCTCTCCTTTCTCCACATAAAAGGGTAGGCACTCTTGCTTTATCTTGTATAGATACACTTTGTTTATATAATACATTACATTTTGTATATATATATATATATATATATATATATAAAATACATTTTGTTTGAAATATTTTGGAATACATATATAATATATATTTAAAAAATGACCTTGAGCAAAATAAAAGACCTTGAGCAATGAAGCAGTTGGAGGACGTGAAGGCGGATGAGGAGCTCGAGGAGGTGAAGGCACGGCCACGTGGAGCTTAGAGCTGCCTGCTGAGGTGCCTAGGATACATAGAATAACCAAAATTTTCAAAAATCTGAATCTTTAAATTTGAAGGCTAGGCAAAATGCAACCGCTTTTTCTCAATCATTTTTTTAAATTAAAAAACCCAATTTATTCTACACACACTCTCTCTCTCTCTCTCTCTCTCTCTCTCTCTCTCTCTCTCTATATATATATATATATATATATATATATATATACAAAATAAATTATTTTTTATTTAAAAAATCCAAAATCATTTTATAAAATACACTTTTAGAACTTTTGGGAAATTAATTTAAAAAGATGGATGAGAATAAGTCTGAAGGCGGTTCACCTAATTTTAGCTTTTAGGAAACTCATTTAAAAAGATGGATGAGAGTGCGGGCTCAAGGGATTCACCTACGAATATGTAAAATATCATGTGAGTTAAACAAAAGGGGCTTACAATTTCATCAACTTACATAAAGTTTTATATACATCCTCGATTTTTTAAATACAAAGAATGAAAAAAGTTGTAAGTTTAACCCGTAGTTTATTACCTTGAAGTTCACAAAATGGGTATATTTAAAACATCAAGCTTCATAGATCAAAGAGTCTTAAACTACTCCTTCAATGCATTTAGAGTGTTTTCCTTTAGTGAACTCCCGTGAGAACCACTCTCTTTGCCTCAACAACATGCATGTTCCCCATGTAGAGGACACATATTGTTTGAACAACATGCATGTTCCCCATGTAGAGGACACATATTATGTCAACTTTCATAAATA